>NW_013668153.1:143915-148935 GCF_000517525.1 Limulus polyphemus
TGCCCTAACCACCTGGCCATGCCGGGCCCAAAGTAGATGCTTTCACCACTCAAAAACTGAATCACATGAACTACAGTTTACCGATATACTTTTGTTTATGTTCAGAAACGTGTTTAAGTATTCTCAAGTTACTAAAAGCACTGAAAAAAAAAAAACACGAATGGTCTCTGAATACGTGCCACGTTATTGAAATATTTTACCAATCTAAGAATCCAATAAAGGTCACTAATTTAGTGCAAAAACAAAAACAAAAAACAATTAATAAACTAGAGGGAACTCAATACAGCGCATACCTCCGCATTCGGCTCTCAAAAAATAAAAAATATGTTCGTATGTCCGTTGTTATCAACGGACCGTTTTTAACAGGATAATGAGAGATAATATTCTACATATGTTCACCAAGTTTCATCAAAATCCAATAATTTCTGACTGAGTTATAGTTTGTTTGTAATTAAGCACAAAGCTACACAATGGGCTATCTTTGCTCTGCCCACCATGGATATCAAAACCCGTACTCTAGCGTTGTAAGTCCGCAGACATACCGTTGTGCCACTGGGGGGCCTGAGTTATAGAGCAAACATATTGTGAAAAATCGGTCCCCCTGTTAACAGATAGGATGTTTTTTTTTCGTGACCTTGACTCTCCAAAACTAATCACTTCTAAGTTGGGTCATAGTCTAAATGTATACCAACTTTCGTCCAAATCCTTTCAGCCGTTTTCATGAAATCTTGCTGAAAAACACACAAACAAGCACACACACAGGGGTGAAAATATAACCTCTGTCCACATTCGGTAGCGGAGGTAACAAAACTTTACACCATCTTACAATAATGGACGTAGCATGTACGTCAGTATCTATGTATGTAACCAAAACTCCTGCGCCATCTATTGAATAGCACCACAAACAAAAATCCATAAAAAAATTCACACTTTGGGTATTCAAGATTCAGAAAAATAATTGTGTTATGTGCAACAACCATTTCTTTATAATAGAACACAATCTGAAATAAAAGTATTTTCCTCACAACAAGAATACGACTTTCACTAGGACTGTACGTAAGTAAGTTCGTGACTTTTCCGTACAGAAAAAAAAGACGAATTTTATCTCTCTAATTCTTTCGATTTACAGTGATTTGCCAAAGTAGGGTAAAGAAATTTATATTTTAAGTAGCTCAGTTTTTGTAATTTTGACCTTTCTGTTTCAATACTTTTTGTAGCATTAAAACTTCCTATATTACTATAGCTAGCTAGGTTACGTATTATCGATCACTACTTTTTTATTATGCTTGTTGTGTGTGATCTGACAGTGAATAACATCAAATATGCAGTTGCTCTCATGTCTTTCCTACGGACCTATCTACTGTATAATGTCATTGACGCTGATATACATTATATTATTTAGAACATTTTTCCATATATATATATGTATCTCAAAGATGGGACATGGTTGAACCTGCGGTAGATTTATATTTTGAAGTTGGCGATTCGTTTTGAATTTCGTGTAAAGCTATACGAGGGCTATTTCGCTAGCCGTCCCTAATTTAGCAGTGAAAGACTATAGGGAAGGCAGCTAGTCATCACCACCCACCGCTAACTCTGTTACCAACGAACAGTGGGATTCACCGTAACATTATAACGCCCTCACGGCTGAAAGAGCGAGCATGTTTGGTGGGACAGGGATTAGAAACCGCGACCCACAGATTGTGAGTTAAGCGCCCTAACCACCTGGCCATGCCAGACCAATGAAGCTGGCGAGCTTGTGTGGTTATTAGAAGATCGACAGTCAATCTCTCAGTTGTTAAGCACAAAGCTACACAGTGGGCTATCTGTGGTCTGCCCACCACGGGTGTCGAAACCCGGATTCTAGCGTTGTAAGTCTGCAGACATGCCGCTGTACCACTGGGGGGCGTGATGATGGATAGCGGGTGCTACTGTCATGCTGTCTTTCCTCTGGTCTATAGCTGAAAATTCGGGACGGTGCCAGATAGTCTTAGTAGCTTTGCCATAAAAACAAAAATACAAGTACGAGAAAATGTAATTCAGCAGCATTCAAGCTTTTCCATATCTGTAAGTTTTGCATGGAGGATGTTTTACAATCTCTTCATAAGCAAGCAATTTTCATAACTACATTGAAGAAAAAAGTTGTTTTTTTAGTTGAATGAAGAAATTATTTATATCCATAACAACTTTAATGCACAAAATGAGAAAAACTTCTATGCAAAATAAAAAAAAGTTTCGTTTTGAGTTTACTTATTGATTAAGTATTATTTTATTACAAGTTACAGCTTTTACAGCACTTAAGAATGATCGTACCAGTGATCGAAATACCGTACTTGTTTTAAAAGCAAATCTTCCTTACTGTAAAAGCTGTAACTTGTAATAAAAAAGTTTGTTTGTTCTTAAGCACAAAGTTAAACAATGGGCTATCTGTGCTGTGCCAACCACAAATATCGAAACCCGTTTTTTAGCGTTATAAGCCTTCATACTTACCGGGGGTGGGAGAACAAAAAATAGCGTAAAACTACACTTGACCAGGGTTTCTCAAATGTTTACTTCGAGATCTCTTTCGTGTTTGTCGTCAAACACAAAGATACACAATGGGCTAACTGTGCCTTGCCCATTGCGGGTATCGAAACTCAATTTGTAGTTTATAAATCCCCAGAATTAGCGCTGGGCTTTGGGGAGTGGCGACCCTTTTTTATACTCGCGACACACATCCCATAACCTATCTTACGTTAATATCATGCTTATAACACCAGGTACTAAAATATTAACAACATATGAAAAAGAAACAGAAAATGAGATGGATATGCTTGTCAGGATGAAAACAATTCATGAAATGGTTTTTGCTCAGCTGACCATGTCACAGGAAGAGGATAATATTGGTGCACGAGACAAACAACTGCCAGCGCGTGCGTGGCTGTAAAAGAAGCGAGGTCATCAGTACTAATCGCACTGCGTAAGTTGTAGCCGCTTGTAGTGAGACTGGTGGAACATCGCGAAAACATTTTTGTTTCATGTGGGATTTAAGGTGGTTTCTGTTTATTGCAAAAATTGGAAATATTTATAATTTCTTCAGGACTTTCAGTTTGGACAAGACTACACTAGGTCAATCACTCTTTCTCCCTAAACTATAATTATAATGGGCAAATGTTCGAAAGAACCTAATCATTCTCATTCGAAATTGTGATAAGTCTTACTTACCATCGTTTGTTTGTTTGTTTTTGAATTTCGCGCAAAGCTACACGAGGGCTATCTGCGCTAGCCGTCCCTAATTTAGCAGTGTAAGACTAGAGGGAAGGCAGCTAGTCATCACCACCCACCGCCAACTCTTGGGCTAATCTTTTTACCAACGAATAGTGGGATTGACCGTCACAGCTTACCATCGTACTTGACCCTAATAAACTACGTACAAAAAAATCTGAACTTACCAAACATATTTTATTTGCAATACATGGTGTAATTTTTATTCTGCTTTTAAATTAAAATAATTTCTTGTTCAGTCAGTTCAATAAATATTACTGTCTAAAAGCAAACTAAATACTTTTTCTTCGTATTTGTAACTAAAGTTTTCAGTTTCAACCGCCTGATTGTTTAAACTTTTACTTGTACGAGATTGATATAATGAAATACAACTATTTTACTCAAGTTTAAATGACCTACCCAACAGTCCGCCGGTGGATCATCGGTAAGTTTACAGACTTACAATGTTAAAATCCGGGGTTAGTTTCCCACAGTGGACACAGCAAATAGTTCAATATGACTTTGCTATAAAATCAAGCAAACAAAACTCACCCACTAAAGACAATAGCTATATTTAAGGAGATATATTCGAATCTGGACATCAAATCAACAGCAAGTTAGAGAATAATCATATGACTTTGTTAGGTTTGTAATTTACCATTCACAGCTAATCGCGGTTTTTGAAAAGGAAAACCTCGCTGAATGGTTTGTTTGGCTATCTGTGCTCTGCCCACCACTGGTATCGAAACCCGGTTTCTAGCGTTGTCCGCAGACATACCGCTGTGCTACTGGGGGGCTCGCTGAATGGAAACAAGCTATATCCAGTTTTAAAATTGTCTCGTGGTTTTTTTATATTTCTGTATTTTAATACCTATTAGCCCCTTGAAACAGTAACTCTTAGAAGATAAATTTCAAAGTTGCTCACAAGCAGTGGTTTAAGTATGTTCCCGCAACTGCAGGGGGGGAGGGCGAATCACCCAGAACCGTAACTACAATTATAAGGAAGTAAATGTAGGGGACCTAATTACTTTTATGCGTTCACATCTTTTGTAGTTACGCCACTTCTCACAAACACCATTATTTTTTAACTTCATCACGATAGCAACCAACAAGTAGTGATTAGAATGACTCAACATGTGATTTTATGAAAACATAAAAAAATTCAGAAAGCTTTTGGATAAGGGGATTTGGGTGTTATGTATAGGTTAATGTACCTTTGCTTTTCAATAACAAGAATATAATGACTCCAGAGAGAACCTATCAAAACTAGCTACGTCATCATGAGAATTTTCTTAGAATATCTGATCAGTGCTACGCTATTTTGTACTTGTTGTTTACAGTATGATTATTCGGTATGACATCAGTCATGCAATATAGAATTTTTCAACCATGGTGCTACTTGTCACGTAAAACTTTCAGCAACTTTAATTGTAAAAAAAAATAGCTGACCTCTCTAATTTATGGCTTCATAACTAACTACTTGAAGCAACCGTGATAATGTTACCGTCTTACAACGTGGAACACTACTAAATAATCATACTTGTCATAAGACATTAGTATTAGGCCTATTACATTTTTAAACACTCTGTTACGACAGCGGAAGACACGCGACTGGAGTTTTTAGAAGAATCATGACTTATCGAGGAACCTCGCGAATGTCCGAGTGTTTGCCAGGCGCCCTCTTTTTTTAGTATATAAGGCCGGCAAATAAAGCCAGCGATAGATAGATATGCAGATAGATTGAAGATAGAGATAATTGAGTCAAACGATCACTAGG
>NW_013668153.1:149712-156086 GCF_000517525.1 Limulus polyphemus
CAGAATGTTCAATAACTGCTACAAGTCCATGCATACAGAATGTTCAATAACTGCTACAAGTCCATTCATACAGAATGTTCAATAACTGCTACAAGTCCATTCATACAGAATGTTCAATAACTGCTACAAGTCCATTCATACAGAATGTTCAATAATTGCTACAAGTCCATTCATACAGAATGTTCAATAACTGCTACAAGTCCATTCATACAGTATGTTCAATAACTGCTACAAGTCCATTCATACAGAATGTTCAATTTTTCATCCATGGTTTAAAAAATTGTTAAGCCTAATTTGGAACTTATGGTTTTCAGACATAATCTCTTAGAAAATTAGTGATCTTTTTTGTTTTTGATTCAATTTTGGGAACTTAAGAGTGAATGTAAACAATTTATCAGGTACAACATATCTGCCATATCCAATAGCATGGTTCATTAGGACTGTTGGGATACGACAAACACAGCAGTTGTTCAGTCACCAGTTACGTGAACACGACTAATAGTCTGAACGAAATTAAGTTGATGAAGTGTAATTTGTATCAATTTTACACGAGTCATTTACAAGTTAAAACTGGATTAATAACATAATATTATGATAATTTATTTTACTTGTTTAACATTACTCATCATTTAGTAGAACTGGCAAAACCATCATGCTAGTCTTAACATCTGACATCAAACTTGCATGTAACAGCCACCTTTGGTAATCTAACTTCCAACTCTCAGCTCTAATTACTAACTTTTAAGTTAATTTGATGCATTTCCTAGCATGACACAAGTTTCTGTTATCTTTTCACGTACACATCAAATACTGGATACAAAGTTTAACAATGAAAATATCTGTTCTACTTGTGGCCTAAAAATTTGTCAGGAACTAGACTTACAGAAACTTGTCTTGCTTTCAGAGGATCGTTCAGTTGGGAGTAGCCTTCCTGAAGTCCCGAGCCTATCTGGGAGTTAGAAAAAGGAATGGTGCCGGTTGCAGCACTTATTCCTCCAAACGATACAGACGTGGTGCTTGTGACACTTCCAGTGTGGGTCACATTATTAAAATAAGGTTGCTGTGGACCAAGAGGTGTCACGGGATGTGTATTTGAGTTCGTCAAACCGAAATGACCCTTGTTAACAGCCATTCCTGTAGAGCTAGGTAGTTGATTAGTGCCAACATTAGAAAAGAAATCATTCCTTGGTCCAGGGATGGTTATATTTGGTGGAGGTATTCTCTGATGGTTAGCAAGATGAGACATCTCAGAAACTCTTGGTTGAGAATTCAGCAACGATGGTGATATATCTAGGAATGCGAATAGACTGTTTTAGACTTTCACCAACTCGTACTTACCTCCAAGACTTGTCTTCTAATTAATCAAGTATTAATACTGAACTCGTTTTTCGAATAGTTTAAAAACATAATACTATCAACAAAGTCTGTATTTTTGTTAAGTTGTTTTGTATTTTTAAGATGTTTTAAAGATCACTTCAAGATTTTTTAAAACTATACAGAAAATACTGTTGGGAAAACAGTTTGATATAAAAAATTAGATTTTGAACATTCAGACTCGTATCATTCAATTACTTAACTGTTTAGAACAACAAATTTACAATCTACACAACACAGAGATTAATATCCTCTAAACTGTTTAGAACAACAAATTTACAATCTACACTACACAAAGATTAATATCCTCTAAACTCAATGTTTCCATGTTGATAATCCACCTTATTTATCTACCCACATACTGTTTTATATCTATACATGTATTTGACATACACATAAACTGAATATCTAATTTATTGTCCTGTTTTACAAAAGTTACAACAACACTGCACTTACAACTAATACAACAGCCAACTTTTTAAACACAGTAAATCTCAAAATATGTTTATAAAGTAAAGTTCTACAATATTACATTCAGACTACTTCCATGTTAATAGGTTTAACAAATAATTCTGTGTCATCAGATATATATCTCTCACATATCTGAATATTGCTTTTGGATACAGATATAATACAGTCCCTAAATGAATGAACTTACATTAATTTTCTACACTAACAAAATAATTACTCCATTTAAACTGTTTAAAGTCAAAGTAAAAACAGGGTCAATATGTCTAAACTTGTTTCAAAATATAATATAATATAATACAGTCCCTAAATGAATGAACTTACATTAATTTTCTACACTAACAAAATAATTACTCCATTTAAACTGTTTAAAGTCAAAGTAAAAACAGGGTCAAAATGTCTAAACTTGTTTCAAAGATGACGCTCTTTCAAGAGTGGAATTCTATTTCCAAATTTGTCTGTTTGTTTTTGGATTTTCGCGCAAAACTACACGAGGGATATCTGCGCTAGCCGTCCCTAATTTAGCAGTATAAGACTAGAGGGAAGGCAGCTAGTCATCACCACCCACCGCCAACTCTTGGGCTACTCTTTTATCAACGAATAGTGGAATTGACCGTCACATTATAACGCCCCTACGGCTGAAAGGGCGAGCATGTTTGGTGTGACAGGGATTCGAACCCGCGACCCACACATTGCGAGTCGAGCGCCCTAACCACCTGGCCGTGCCGGGCCACAAAGTTGTATCGAGAAAGAATAAACTAGTTTTAATTAAGAAAGAACTTGTATCGCTGTAGTCCCTCGGAAAGAATTTATACCGGAAATTAACAAACGAGCAGATGCGCAACAACTCCATTCTTTATCTAATCCCATAGGGTTTTCAAGAATTAAAAGAGTGTAAATAATATTATTCCAACCACACACTATATTTGTCATATCCATTGCTGAATTGTTGAAAATCTCTAACAAACAAGATAAAGAAAGTAGTGTTTAAAAATGCAATAAACCCAATAATAGGTCTATTGTAAAAGGCGTACACACTATAACTGCTGAATCGTGAACATTTACTCGAGAAATGTTGAAAACAGTGCCCATAAACACTGTTTTTTATAGCCGTGGCATAGCATCTCACAGAATGGCTCAGAGTTTTTCAAGTACAAACTTTCAGCTCATAGATTCGTCACTTTTGGATTCAGGAGGTCAAATCCTTTCGACTGATACATTTGCCAACGCCCAAGGTCTGATAGATTAATTTATTCTAATCCTGACTAAAAGAATGTCAATTTGAGGGTAGGCTGGTAGAGATAATGATGAGTAATAGAATCGAATAGGGGATACGCGCGCCCCACGCTTGGTATTACTGGCGCACAAAAATATAGCTAATAAAAAAGAAGAAAAAAGGTCTCGTAGATTAATTTACTCTAATCCTGCCTAAAATAATGTCAAGTCCCGCGTCTAATGAGGATTCCTTCTTGTTTGTGTTTTTATTATATTTCATTAATCGTAAATTACACCATCGAATATTCAATGGACCTCGAATCTGCCAAAATACAAATTGGAAATAATTGGTTATTTAGAAAGGATCAGGAAGATCTT
The DNA here is from genome assembly GCF_000517525.1 of Limulus polyphemus. Taxonomy (NCBI): domain Eukaryota; kingdom Metazoa; phylum Arthropoda; class Merostomata; order Xiphosura; family Limulidae; genus Limulus; species Limulus polyphemus. Next base: position 153,148 of record NW_013668153.1, read on the forward strand.
TTGCAATTAACAAGCTTTCTCGAACGAGAAGTTTAAGTTTATTGAAAACTTGACCAATATTACAACTGGATCTTAGTCATTGGTGTGAGATGTATGTGATAAAACTTCAACATGGTCAGCGAGAAAACACAAATACGATCGTTACTCTATTAATATGCAGCATTTTAGCTCCCATTAGGTAGAAAGCTCAGACTATGACTGACAGAAGCCAATGGGGAGAAATGACACCCAGTGGAGTTGCATATAACTTTAAAAGATTACACCTTTTCCGGGTATATTATTGGTTTAATACTCTTTTATATGGTTTCCCCTTCATGAATACTAAACCAAGAGGCTAAAATGAACAGTTTTACATCCTTTCGCGTAACAAACGAGTAAAACGATCAGAGTGTATATAAAACTTTACGAGAGTTCTGTCTTTCCCAAAAGATCGCAGAAAGTACAAGTCCCAGGAAAACGATTAACGTATATGTGTGTGTGTGTATATATAAAGAAAGGAAAAATATTTAAATGTTTGATAGTTCAAATCTTCATGATATCAAACTGCCCTTTTTAAATATCAGTTCATTTTAGCCCCCCCCCCCCCCCGTTGAATTTGCAGTAAATTTACGGACTTACAATGCTGGGATTCGATTCCTCGTGATGGACAGATGCAGCTAGCCCATTGTGTAACTTTACACTAAGAAAACAGTGTCAACGCCATGTTCATCTTAAAATGATGTACCTTATAAAATGTTTACACTGCACGGCTCCACTCGTATAATAAAACTAATCTATTAACTGCAAGGCTAATTTTTTTATCACAAATACTAGTACTTTTGGATTTCGTTGCTTTGTCAATTTTCAGCGTTTAATGCCGTTACTTTGATTTCGTAGTATTATTTTATTTTTGAGGAACTAACAACATGATTGCTTACTGAGAATGTTTGGCTTATTAAAAGCAAGAGTATAATACTGTAAAAATATTTCTTTGCTATACAGAAGACATCTCGTACGTTTCTTTTCTGAAGATTATTACACTGCAGCTCCTTGAAAGTCAAAGAACAACAGCCACCATATGGACCATAAAACCTGTGAATAAAACTGACTAGTGGTTAAAAAGATGTTATACCCGTATTTACAAAAAATACCTCCTTAAAAGAATAAAATTACCACTCGAAACAAATGTTGCTGTTTTCACTTGTATAAAGATCGGAACGAAATAATGTTGTGACCTTGTGGAAAGTCATTTGTTACGGTTACTAACTCTGTGTTTATGTCATGTAGTTACAAAAGGACTACTGTCAAGATCAAACACTGTAGGCGTGACATAATACTGTAATATTTTCAGAGATAGCTCCTACGTAGTTACATTCTTGCGTACCATATATATGCAATGACGTTTTTCCTAACTCCTTATGGTTTTGCTGAATGTGCTTTTACTATAAAAAAAGCTTTGGTGTTTTGAAAGTTAAAATGGTTGGTTTGAAAAACATAAAACTTTATACAACCAGTATGGTTCGTAATAACAAATTTATGCCTTTATTATAATGTAGGACGCAGTATTGTGTGCAAGATGTAACACACCAATATCGGGGTTTTGATTAAAAAGGTACAAACTTAAAAATGTTTTCGGAATACAGCAACTAACATGAGCATGCATGTCAAGTATATACATTCACAGGAGGGGTTTTAGGGGATTCGGTCAAACCCCCTATTTTTGTGATGTAAAAAATTATATTTATGTAGTTATAGCGCAGCTGCTTATGATATTTAACGTTTTCTAGATAGTCTACATTCTTATGATGAAGCATTGAGATTTTTTTGGCTTGAAATAGTCGCATGCAATGGCTTCTGTTAACACTTTATAATTGGAAGCTGAAGCCGTATTGCTACTGTCAAGTTTTGTAGGCCGGGTTCTTTATAGTACGTTTATGTGACATGTGAATTATTGGCGATAAATTTCAACATTAAACAAACAGCAACACAGTTCACTTGTTTTAAAATAATATATTAAAACAAGTCAGACGTATATACAAATGTTTGTTGACTTTGCATTGGATGTTTTTATAGTTTATGTGAACAGCCATGCAACTGTTTAAGCTATATTTCCTGCAAAATTGCTTCCAGATTTAATCTCATAGCACCTATGTTTACACATTTTCTGGGGAGGTCATGCCCCCAGATCCCCGTAGCATTAGCATGCTTTACGTGCTGACTGTGATTAGCACAATTCATGTTGGCTTTTGATCTCATAAATTAGAACCCATCTTTCAAACATTCTGCATACAGGCTTGACATAAAACTGGTTTATTCAGGTTTTCCCAGCTTTTTCTATTACCAGTTAATTGGCTAGGACTCATAAGGTTATGTCTATGAAAACTCAGATCATGTTGAAATAACGAAGTAACATTAATAATAGACTTGAAATTGTCCTTTTAATCACACACATTGAATACGAGAGAATTGTGTACTTTATTTCTTAATTAATATACAGTATTTACACCAGTTTCCAATTTTGCAGTTTTATATTGTTTAATGTTGATAAGAAGCATGTATTCTCAACATATGCCAATCGCTCATATGATTTCATTTTTATCATACGATACCTTTAGTTTGTTTTGATTCAGGTTTTGTTTATGAATATTGAGTGAATTGTTGTTAACTTGTTGTTTTGTTTAAACTATAGTAAAGGTATTGCCGTATTTCCTAAAGCTTTTTGTTTATAGCCTTTTGTGCTGTAGATATTTCGTCAGATGTAGTACTTTAATTATGAAGCAAACATAACCCAATAACGTTAGCCTCTTCGATGCACCTATTTTAAATATAAATAGTAATCTAAATTAAAAGCTTTATCGGTTGTATTTCAATTACACAAACCTAATAAAAAAAACTGAATGAGAAAAAATAAGAAAGGTATTATTTCACAATTTTTCTGACTTAACAGTCATGGGTACTTA
>NW_013668153.1:157086-164977 GCF_000517525.1 Limulus polyphemus
TGTGTGTGTGTGTGTGTGTGTGTTTGTTGTTTAATCTCAACATGTAAAAATTGTAACCTTATTTTGTTATTTGGATTACTTTTAAAGATATATTATTATATTCTTAAAAACTGCTAAATCCCTGACGTATTTATTGAGCTAACTTGCACACCTAAAGATATAGAAAACTCTATTGGATATTAATCTTTGTCATCAATCTAGTATGACAAATAATAATTCACATTGTTCGACGCTGTATTTCTCGCTTTTTCATTTTCTTACTTAATAATACAAGTTGATATAATTTATTACACAATCTTGTTTTGTGTGAAAGTGTATTAATCTTATTATTTTGCGAAAAATAAGTTATGTTCATTATTATTCTTTTACTAAGTTGGCAGCACCCATCATGACTCGTCGGTAAGATTGAGGGCTTATAACGCTAATAATTAGGTTTCGATACCCACGGTAGGTAGCACACAAATAGTCCATTGTGTAACTTTATGCTTAACAACAAACATATAAATTAAATGTTACCCTCTAAGTTATTTTTTACATTAACTTCTGTTTGTAATTTAAATCTTTGAAGCAGGACAAATTAGTCATTTAAAATCAACTCCGTAATGTTTGTGTATTGTCAGCGTTTAAAACATAACAAAGAAATATGATTGTATTTTTAAGTAAATGATTCTCAAGATTTTGTTTATTATTTTTATCATACAATATAATCATTTACATGTTTTTCTGTCATTTTCAAAACTATGAATCTGCAGGTAATTTGAAAAATAAAAGCAATGGTTGACTTATTTATTCTTACTTTGATACACAATATAAATAACATTTTTCATCCTAGACGTATATACTCCAACACAAGCCTAAGCATTTAATATTCATCCTTTCATTCAACTCAACCAACACTATGCTGGGTCAATCGGTGTGGTCGTTTACTCAGTATAGAATATAAATCAAATAATTAACAAAACTACTACTGGATATAAATAACGTTAATTACACCATATCAGCTACTCCCTAGTCTCCTCAAATTTTATGCTAAATTCTCGCAAATTATATTTCCGCTGGTAACTTTTAATTTGTTCTTTTCAAAAACGCACCGCCCCTTCCTCTCAAACTCAAATCTGGCCGTTGGGCAGACTTGCTTTAGGAAGGTAACCTACGTATGTTATAGGGATTGAAACATTTTTATTCAATTTTACTTTTATTCAATTTTATTCTAGCTGCCTTCCCTCCAGTCTTACACTGCTAAATTAGGAACGGCTAGCGCAGATAGCCCTCGTGTAGCTTTGCGCGAAATCCATTACAAACAAACAAACATATAAAGCCCCCCCAGTGGCACAGCAGCATGTCTGCGGACTAATAACGTTAGAAACCGGGTTTCGATACCCGTGGTGGGCAAAGCACAGATAGCCCATTGTGTAGCTTTGTGCTTAACTTCAAACAAACAATTCTATGGTTCTATATAAACAATTGCTTGATTTAATTGCTCACAACTATTTTACTTTACGTCTGGACTCGAGTAAATACGCGTTATATTGCAATACATATATGTTTTAACGTTATATAAATACAAAAAAAACAGGATGTTACCACAGGAACATCTTCTGCATCATTGCTTTTGAATACAAGGACGCTGTTTGTGTGACGTACGGATACACTTTAAGAGTCAAACATGTTTTGTTCATACGTCAAGAGAACAAGTTGCAGCACCGGCAACGCCTACGTGTAAACATGTTTTTTTTTTGTTGTTCTTTTTATCTTTATTTATTTATTAGAAGGTAGTTCTGATGTAGATCTAAATGAATGTATAGGATTTTTACTGTATCTATGAGTTACACACGTACACGTAGGTGGAAAATACATTGTAATGGAAAATATTCCAGTCTGCGTAGACCAATAATATTAGTGTAAATGACTGCGTAGAATAAAAGTAATTCTGAATATTTAACCTTTGTTTAATACTTCTGAGACCAACAACATTTCCATTCGATAAATCGTTCTAAAATGAACTAACAGGCATAAAACGGAGTTAAATTACATAATTGGATTAAAAGATGTGTAAAACGAAACATAACACTTATGCAATAATTTTTTCCATAAATAATTATGTGGGATCTTAATTTTTTTTTTATTTAAAAATAACATATTTGTTTGTTTAACTTAAAACTTCGAGGACAATATCTATGGTTACAACGTTTCACCAGGTTAACCTGTATATCCGACAATAAATATGTTTTAAGTTTCACATAATAGGGTAGTTCCTTTAATTAATTGTTTGTTGTTAAGCGCAAAGCTACAGAATGGGCTGTCTGTGCTCTGCCAACTGCGGGTATCGAAAACCCCATTTTTAGGGTTATAAGCCCTCATATTTAAAATTGGGCAAAGAAGGTGTGGGGATGGCACACAGTTTTCGTTTGTTTGTAGTTAAGCACAAAGTTACACAGTGGGCTATCTGTGCTGTGGTCACCACAGGTATCAATACCCGATTTTTAGCGTTATAAGCCCTCAGACTTAACATTGAGCCACAGGGGGTATGGAGCAAAAACAAAAAAAAACTGTGATCTAATCCGCTAGCTTAATTTGAATTTTTACGCATGGTAATAACAAAATAAAAATACTTCCACGATACTCCCGTGTTTACACTAGCCACAGCATCTCGAATATGTTAAAATAGTGATTATTCTATGAAAATATATAAGCAATTAGAATATTTAATTTGTTTCGTTATACTAGCAAGGGATTAAATACTTTAATTTTATACTTGATTTCCGCAACTTAAATATTCAACTTGATGTTTTCACAGAAAATTAAATCTTTTAACATCTACAGTTGGAAATGATTCACTTTTTTTTCTAGTTAAAAACAATACATTTTATTGCAAACACACACGTATGTAATATCTTTGTTCTTTTTGTTTATGTGGCAAAATATCCAAAATGGGTGAGTGGGCGATAAAAACTACAATGTTATTTTTTCGGTTTAAATTTTTATTATTTATTTTACAAAGTATTAACGACGTATAATCACAACTGCGTCTTGTAAGTAATTTTTCTTTTAAAGCTTTTTGCAGATTTAAACGTTCATTACTTATTTTATATTACTCATTTCTGATGTGGTTACAGATGATTACATAAATAACACGTGAATAGAAAAATAAATGACATAAAAATTTCCGTCTTCGATATCACTATTTAACTTATACCGCATATAATACTAGTATTATGTAAGAAAAAAAACACTATCGAATAGATATAACGATTTAACGAGCCCTTAAATAGTAATATTGCATATTCACGTTGATTGAGAAAAATGTTAAATATAATTCAAATTGTCAGCCAAAAAAAAACAAACAAATCTAAACAATGTCACCATGATTGACCTTGCGGACAATTTTCCATAAGAATTTTACACGATCTCGGTTTTCATTTATTTAAATTATACACGTACATACGTATTTCAACTTTATTAAATTATATGAGGTGGTTTGCCTAAATTTTGTCAATTATTTCTCAAATATAAACAACTTGCTTCTTCATTGTGGATTTATTTGAATATGACATATTAACTGAAGACTCTTTTTATTTTACAACGATTATTTCTTAGCCTTAGCCTTGAAATAATTAGTTGTTTTATGCTGTTAGATGTTTTGCTAAGAAACCAAAGGATCTGGAATTATGCAGTTACAAACTTAACGTTGCATTTTATTAAGAACCTCACAGAATAAACTATTCAAAACCAAATTTAATAGATCTGTTTCTTGGTGTTCTTTTTTTTTTTACTTTTAGTTGTTAGATTTTCTTTAAGTTCCGGGTAATCGCATGAGTGAGGGCATCAATAGCACCATAATAATGGCGTTACTTTATTTGCCAGAAGAAAATGATACGGATTCTATCAATGAATACGAGTATTTTAAAGTTACTTACCTTTCTTTGGGAGAATTTGACGAAGTAGAGTCACGTGTATCATCATCATCATCGATGTCACTGTCGGGGTTAGGGAGTTGAGCATTGCAACGCACATGATGAACTAACGCGTTTCCCATGGTTATTGTTCAAGGTCTGTAATATCAAAAAGAAACTTGGAAACTAGCCGCCATTATGATGCAATTTATTAACGAAACGAAAAGCCACCGGAGCAATTAACACCATATTTTTTTTTTTACAGACAAAGCAGAAAACGAGTACTCTTCCGATCTAAATCAAAAGATTCTGAGACGTCGTTACTCTCCGAGTAATATCTGAACCTCAAATTGGTATCTGTTCTTCCAACATATAATGTCAACAACTATCAAGTAACGCTGTGGAAAAGAATGACACAGCACGAAACAGGGAACAGGTTATTTATCATGAAGTACAAAATTAAGGTATGCTGTCTCAGCAGTGCGCGTCGTACCTTTATAAATAAAATCACAGTTTCAAACTATCGTGACGTTTTCGCGGTAGAGTCCAGATCGAATGTTGTTGCCTGCCCATAATCAGAGTTAAATATCCATCATCATCATCGAGGTTACGCAAACTACGAAGCAGATATGCCCTAATGTTGCAAGTAATCTGTGCTCTGTCATTAGAATACTTCGTAACGAGCTTATATCTCTGAGAAACAGCAGCCTTTGCACTCGATAAGTTTTATATCACCTGTTCTTAAAGTTGTCGTGAAAGAGTCAACAAATGATGGACCGTAATGTATAGGGTACAGCAAAAATGAATAAACAGTTGTTTCTTTTAGAAAATAGATTAATTTGTAAATATTAATCTGAAACAAAAGAATTGGTTTCAGTTTTCTTGTTAGTAATATCTTCTCGTATACCAACAAAAATCAACTATCTAACTTTACCAACCATAATATACCAACTATATAAAGACTTTAGCTCCACCCTGTATATATAATAATATGTCACGTGTATTTCAGATTAGAATCGTTGGGTTAAGTTATTGTGTAATAAACATCAATGTAAAGTTAAACATGACAAAAAACGTCGCTTTATACCTTCGGTTACAGAGTCGTTGGAACCGGGTGTGTGGAGCACCCCACTTTTACATTTTGACTTATATAACAACTGTAAATTATATTAATCCCCCCCTATATTTAAGTGCTTTTAACAACTCCATATACTTTCAATCTCTCATTGTAAAATCTGCTTGCACCCCACTTTGCAACTCCTTCCTTTACCACTGGTTTAGGTAACAATCTGGTATCATATAAACTAAAATAACAAAAGAAAATGTTCAAAAACTACTCAGTGCCAACAGAACAGCCTAATCATGCCAAACACTGATTTGTTGTTGTGCAATTAAATTTCCACATCAATTCACCTGCTAGGCACCGAAAGTAACCTTTATAACGAACTGATATTTATGACATGGGATTTTTATACAAAATGACTAGATGTACTTCTGCAGGGTCCACGAAAGTGTTCTGTTTCAAGAGTAAATAAAACCAAAATTAAGAGTAACAAATATTTTTATTTCTTGTTTTTGAATTTCATATGTCATGCTGTGTTGTAGCCTTCAGAGTGCATAATGTTTTTCGTGATTCGTGGCATGCGCACGTTTTACTGACGTCACGACAATACAAATTTCAATGTTAAGTGTCCCTTATGTGATATAAGTTTAGTGTCTACTGACTGACTAACAGACAAAACACTACTGCACAGTGGAGCGAGTGATTAAAACAGGTGACCCCTCCAGGCGACCTTCGACCCCCTTTCGGGGAAACAAGCGGTGCTCGAATCGCAAATCGAGGGTCGCGGGTTCGAATCTTCGTAACACCAAATATGTTCGCCCTTTCAGACGTGGGGGCGTTATAATGTTACGGTCAATCCCACTATTCGTTGGTAAAAGAGTAACCCAAGAGTTAGCGGTGTGTGGTAATGACTAGCAGCCTTCCCACTGCTACATTAGGAACGGTTAGCGCAGATAACCCTCGTGTAGCTTTGCGCGAAATTCAAACAAACAAAATGTTTTTTCTCTGTCAACTAAAGATCTCTGTGGCTTGCTAAAAAACACGCCACGCTACTGAAACCCGCAACTAAGGATTAAATTGTTGTTACTGCCCGTAATTTTTAGGGTACAGTGTGGTTCAAATAAAGGGGCGAATAATGTTTTACAATCTAAAGAAGATATATATTTAAACAAAGTAAACAAATAATTATACAAGCTGTTCAAATCACAGTAAGTTCAAACTATATCTTAGATGAGCCGCATATTAAAAATATATCTTATTTAAGTTTCTGTTATTTGATGTTGTACTAAAAAATACCATTAAAGCATTATTACAATATATATATATATTAATATGCAATTAATAGCTTACATTCTTGCAGTTTTTTTCGAAATTGTTTCAAAGGATGCATATTGTAAAAAAATTAAAAACCGGATAATTTACTACTCTTCTAACTTGAACTTCACTATCACAATCGATATTTTGTATGAAACGATGGAAAATGATATTTTGGCAATATAAAGTTTTGCTGGAACAATCTTTGTAAACAGATCTTTAGTATCTACCAGAAATGATGTATATACATTCTAACCACCTGACCATGCTGGGCCGAACATTTTGTAACGTGCACTTATATACTATTCAAAATGTAGGGATGGCTAATATCACTCCTTCAAAAACAATGCAAACAAGATAGTAGGGATGGCATTTGCATCATCTCTACTATCACAGGCACACTATCTTGTTTCATTTGTTTTTGAAGGATTAATATTAGCCACCCTTACATTTACTTTCTATTTTTTGAAAAAAAATTTTTTTTACTTGTTTTTTAATGCAGTGTTTCAATAGACATAGGAATGTTATATTTATAACCAAGTTCTAAATACAATGAAGTTACAACTGTAATATTTATTGCTTATCTATTAGTGGCTGGAAATTCCTGTTTCACCCCGTACTTGAGCTTTTTAAAGGAACACAAAATTTCTGTAAGAAAGCTAACTTTCAGGGGTAATGATAACATGGTTTACATTAGAAGTATAATTTATTTTTAGCCGCGGCATGTTGTTTTTGTTAAGTACAAACTTTTAGCTCATAGCTCCGTCGCCTCTTGACCGATTTAAAATGTAATTACAGTTTTGGATTCAGGATTGATGTATTTTACCACACCCAAGGTCTCATAGATTAATTTACTCTAATTCTGCCTAAAAGAATTTTAATTTGAGGGTAGGCTGGTAGAGATGCTGATGAGTAATAAAATTGAATCGGATATACGCGCACAAAACTATAGCTAATAAAAGAGGGGGAAAAAAGTATCATAGACTAATTTATTCTAACCTGCCTAAAAGAATTTCAAGTGCCGCGGCTTTTGAGGATTCTCACTTGATTTTAATTATTACTCGTTAATAATACTTATAAAAGCAGATACATTCCCAGAACTTGTGCCTCTGTCATTACATAGATATTGTTATAAAAGAAAACAGTGTATAGTATTTTAAAGTACTGGTGACCTGTTGAGGAAATATTTAAAATACCATTTCGATGAATAATCCGAAGCTTCCATTTTTAGGCAGTGCTACCGCCTGCCTGATATATGAACAAGCTGACTTATTTAAAATTCCAAGGCTAACAATGTCACAAAGGTTGTATCAATAATAATATACTGTTGTAGGACTATGCGCATTTTGCTTTTGCTTCGTATGAGAAACAAACACCTATTTCTTATTTACATTTTCTACATTGTGAGGTAATTTAACTACGTACTTCCTCAAAAGTTTGGTCATAAAGCTTGGTTTAGTTGGTATGGTAACGTGACGTGTAGTGTGCAGCCAATCAAGTACAAATTGACACGCGGCCTTTAATGACAAGTATTCTTTCGCAGACAGAGACCAGTTGCAATTTATTGCACTGCTTGTTTGTTTAGTTTGTTTGTTTATTTGTAATTAAGCACAAGGCTACA
>NW_013668153.1:165957-167278 GCF_000517525.1 Limulus polyphemus
GTCCGCAGACATACCGCTGTACCACTGGGGGGCTATAGCACTGCAGACATTGACAAACAAGAAGACAGCTGAGGTTACTAGGTACCTTACATGCTGGTCTATGTACATTTCATATTCTTAAAAAAGGTTGTAGAATAAAAATAGTCAAAAATTGAGAGTACACCATTGGCGGTTTTAGTTTTGTCCCTTTGATCTTACCAATATATAAACACTTATTCGTGTACATCTTTGACCTTATACTTTATCAGTTAATAATTTTTAAAAGCTATTCTGGAATCAATTTTTCATTTCAAATTTTATCTTCTTAAAAATTAATTTCTTCTTGAAATATATAATTAATGTTGCATGTGTAGATGAAGCCTCTATTTGTCTATGAAATAGAACTGGAACTAATATTTACAGGTATAGCTCGATGAAGACCAAAAAATACAATCAGAGGTGCCACGAACGAAAGGATTCTGAATATTGGTTGTATTTTCAAGAAATCGTACAGTTGGAAAATTGGACAAGGCAGTATTTTTATAAAAGATAGAGACCCAGCTCATTCATAACGAGTCACAAAAAATGGTGGCTTGAATGGCATTGCTATTTTCCGATGGCCAGGCTAAACACCGGACATTATCATTATCAATCATGTGTAGTCCATCGTTTCTCGCAAAAATGTCAAAGAAACAACTAATCTCTGAGGACATCCTCATCCAAATTCTCTGTCAGGAGTGGGGTACAATAACACGCTACCAGATTTCAGATCTTGAAATATGACGTAAAATTTTTTCAGGCTTAAATATGTCAAAGGACAGATCCATTAAATAGTAGTTGCAACTTTGTATCCTCTGTTTCATAACTGTTTATTTAATAAGATTGTACTGTTTCTGGATCGGGTGTCTATATACTTATTGTTAGGCTTTGTATAGATTAAACTCTGCCCTCAATACTGATGATAATGATATATTGCTTTGTTTTCATTGTGTTTGTCCAGTTGATCAATAATTCTTAAGTGTTGCACTTACCTGTCTATAGCTAATAACATGTAACTCCCGTTTTTGTCGCCAGCTTTTGATTTGCCGCCTACATTTGACAATACATTGCCATTAACGTTACTTTTAAAGGGCAAATGCTAAACTGCTGCTAAATTTTCTTCTGAGTTTATTTATCTTAATATCTTCTTTCCAGCATCGTAGGCTTTCTGAGGACTTGAATGAGTTAAGAATTTTACATAACACTTCTTTCCCATTCCTAAATATACACAAAATTTCTAACACTATATGCTTAAGGAGAAAAAATACAGTGAAACCCCGATTTTACGCGCCCCGATTTAACG
>NW_013668153.1:167695-173422 GCF_000517525.1 Limulus polyphemus
CGAATTCGGATATAACGCGATGGGTCATTAACTCTTTCGACACGGCTCGGTCCCTGGGACCGACTTCGTAACCATAACCTCGTTATAGTTTACATATTAACAACTTTTAATATTTTAGGTGTGTCTTTACAAAATGTTGTAGACTTATAGTAAACATCAGAAGCCTTTTGCACACAAAAAAATCAGATTTTTTAATGAAGTAGTTTTACTTAAATTTGTCCGTTAAAATATCGATTCTTTTATTTAACTAGTCTGAGTGCAAAGTGATTTTCATGTCAAAATTAAAAATATTTTTCGTTATCTAAAAATATCAAATTTCTTTTGTGTAATCCCTAAAACATCCTAAATGCATTTCAAACGGTTTTTTTTTCACTAAATCCTTCAACAATGCTTGAAGCCTATCTGAAAAGCCTGAACATGAAGGAAGTTTGCCACTTAGGTGGGATGGCCTGGGCAGCAGTCAGCTCGTCGTGTGTAGAGAAATGCTGAGAGAAGGGTCTGGGGCTAGTCTTTTCATCACGGCAATTCACCACGGAAGATGATGACGACGAGATAGATTTGTACGGCTTCACAGAGGAAGATGTGCGTGAGGCAAAGAAGCTGTCTGAATGGAGCAAAGAAGAGCTACACCAGTGGCACTCTGTTGACAACGAATGCCCAACATATGAGCATTTGACGGACGCTGAGATCGTCCGTAACGTAACTATAGCACCGACGGAGGCAAGTGTACCAGTTCTCGAGCCACAAGAAGAGGATAATGAAGAGCCTCCATCACCACCACCAAATGTGTCTGAAGCCATTGAACACCTCAAGGCTAGCCTCCGTTGGCTGGAGACTCAGTAGGTGGACCACATAAAAATCCTCCAACTCAGTAGCATTCTATATTTCGCTCGCAGCCAGAGACATGCTACGTTCAAGCATGGAACACTCGATCAGTTTTTTAAGAAATAAGCTGCAAATGATGATTGCTAATATTCTTGAATGTTTGTATTTGTTGTTTTGTTTATTTAAAAGCCCACTAAAAATAATTTGTGTTTTAATTTCTACTGTAAGAACAACGATTCGTTCGCAAAATTATTTAATTCAGAGGCAATTTACTTGCCAGAAAGGGAACGTGTAAAAAACTAGTCAAAGAGGGCAAAAATAGAGGTGTTTTAGGATGTTAGGTCAACATTGGGTCAGTTTGAACAGTGATTTTCTTGAACCCCGATGTAGCGCGACCCCGCTTGTTTCGCGATGACATTTTATGGACCCCAACGATCGCGTTATAATGGGGCTACACTGTATTAAGTTTATTGTAATACGTTTTATTACGAAATAGAGTTTAAAGCCATTTAATTTTACAGTTCAGCATTAGTGTTTTCTTCAAATTTCGGTGGAATAAATTGTTAAATGTAGGCAAAAAAGCTAACATTAGGTAAGAAAACTCAAACCATGGTCATCTGAGAATTGCAGTTTCAAGAACCGTCAGTTCTAAATAGTCTAACTTTTAAAGTTCCTGCTCTCCGGTGGCTTAGCAGTATGTCGAGGTCTTATAACGCTAAAAATTAGGCTTCGATACCCACGGTGAGCAGAGTGCAGATAGCCCATAGTATAACTTTGTGCTTAACAACAAACAAACAAACCTTTCAAAGTAAAATCAAACCAAGCCGTCTTCCTCATCGGAAATCTTATATCCGTCATTGATGTAGTTATAGGCTGATGAAAGCTGCAAATTTCAATTCATCACAGTATAATTTTGCTTCCTGATATTAGTTTATATATTTTCATATAACAACTTAACTCTTATGTCAAAGAGAGATATAGTAACATATCCGGGGGACCTCCTTCCGCCTTTTTTATTTTTTTGTATTTCCTAATAGTATACAAGCATACTTTCAAATAGCGGTCTCAAGTTTTAACTTTTCATTATCTAAGTTCCATTAGAACGTAATTTTAAAGTTAATATTTCACTTAAAAACTGGAGATAAAGAATTGTTTTCACAAAATATGTACTTGGTTACGCACCGTTAGCACTTGCATGCTCGGAAGCAGGCAGATTTGATCACTTGATTTATAACCCACTACTCCACTTTGGTTAATCTTGGATACGGTATTGCTTAATATTTTTCAGCTTACCTTGGACCCTTGTTCCACATAATCCCATAATGTAAAGACGTCAAACTCTGAATTATATTTTAATAACAATGTGTTTATATGGATTAAATTATAAATACACATGACGACATAAAGACATCAAATCATGAACTCTATTATGGCACAGAATTTCATCTGTTTGAAAGTGACTGTGCTCACTGTAAAAAACAACAACAATAACACAGAATTTATTTCTTTGGAACATAAACCTGGTATTTGAATACCCACAACAAAGTTATAGTTAAAAACAATAGAATCATTGTAGGTTTACAAAACAGAACACAACCGTATTAGCCAGTGCACAATATTTATGCCGATTTTCATACAATCTGCATACACATAATAATATTAGCAAATTCAGGCATTCCCTGACATAAATTAAAAGGCAACACAACGATTTATTTAAGTAAACAAGTTGAATTGAAAACCGTTTATCGTTTGTGTTTCTAGAAAAGACAAAAAACTTTTGTGTATATATCGCTACAACAATTAATTGTTCACACAAATTTTGTTGTGAAATAACACAATTTATTTGTCCTCCAATTTCAGTCCTGTAAATAAGTTAACAAAATGTCACCTGCTATGTGTTTATCAAAATAAAAATAAAAAGTATTGTACAAATCTGAAAAAAACCCACTAAATTATGTGTACGTATCCTATAGTTGATAAAGTTGATGTTGTTTTTTATTAGAAATAATAGTTAACGAAACTAAGATTAAATTTGAACCTTTTGCCTTAGCCTGGACTGCGGTGCATAGTGTTGACTAAATACCTTCCTTCTAATCAATTAGTCAAATTAAGAACAGCTATACGCAGGTAGGCCTAGTGTAGCTTTGTGGGAAAATTTTAAAACAAACAAACAAATTTTTGCCGTATTGTAACCATACTTGAATTTACTGTTCGGATAATATACGCCAATCATCATCTATTCTGAAAATAGAGGAAGTTCAAAGAATCAACATTCTAGTAACTCTGTCATTTACAAATATATATATATATATATATAATTGCGGTGTAGCACTGCTGGAACTGTCCGGATTATGTAACGCCCTGACATCTGAAATCCAGAAACGGAAATTAGGTTTTGAATAGTAATTCTTTAATCTGATGGTGTCGTCACACGTGACAGAAATTTTGGCAGTGTTTCGTCGCTCTAAAAGTTAACAATACACTACTGATTAAAATGCATAGTTGTTCATTTCCTTCGTTCACTTGTTCAGTAATTCCGTTATTTACAGTATACATGTAAACTTTCAACACAATGAGATGTTTAAATTTCAGTGTCATCGCTGATGATTTGATGTCTGTTTGTTTGTTTGTTGTTAAGCACAAAGCTATACAATGGGCTATCTGTGCTGTGCCCACCACGAGTATCGAAACCTGTTTTTTAGCGTTATGTGTCTCCAGTCTTAGCGTTGAGCCACTGGGGATCCATTTGATGTATTTATAACTTCTTTATAACAGGATATCGATCTTCGAATCAAACTTATTGAAGTAAGATTGTTTGCAGTAATTACTCAATACAATCTGGTATTATGGACACTTAATGCAATTAAATTTTCTTGTGTAAGTTGATAAGTCATAATCAGAGCCGTAGCTATGGTAGGGCGGGAGGGGCAGTTGCCCAGGGCGCAGCCGGAAGGGGGCGCAGTCCGAGCGCTAAGCCTATTATTCAATAATTTATGCAGAACTATACAGACTGGAAACTTTCCCAGGGCGCAAAATGACTGGCTATGGATCTGGTCATAATTATAAAATTAGGTTATACCTAGGGTGACCAGATGTCCCGGTTTTATAACGTTGTCCCTGTTCCGATAGATCACTTTTGGGCCGCTCTAATTTCCCGGTTTTTATTTTTGTCCGGAAATAATCTGTAACTTGTTTTATACTTGTATTCAGTAATTTGAGCCCCTGACAACCATGAACCAACAGATACAATTTGTTTGAACTGAGTGGGGAAATTATAAAACAATTCGGAATGACTCAGCAGGCTGCAGCGGACGACATGATGTAGCTATTCCAGATGTCACTGAACATGTAATTTTCCATCCACCAAAACAAAGAGGAACGGTACAAACAAAGTGTAAACTGACAGGTGTTGTGCACAACCAATGTTTGATTTTAAAGTCGTGAAGCATTTATTTAAAGTACCTCAATGGTGAATGTGAAATACACCTGCTCAGACTTTTACGAAAAACCCCTAGCCAACAATGAATTGGTAAAAAAGTCACACGTCGGAAAGGTATCTGTAGTAGCAATAATGTAACTAACAGCATATTTTGCAACTAATTATACATGCATTTATTATTTGCATAATTGATTGATTATAATGTTTTTCTAAAAAGGGAGATACCAGATTTAAATCTGAAAATGTGAATGTTTCTCCATTGTATGATCTGAAAATCAGGTCACCCAAGTTATACCTTTTAGGTAATGAATTATATACCTGTATCAGTTTCACAAAAGTTTAGATCTTGTGACCTGCAGGGGTGGCTTTCTCGGCTGTTTTCCTCTCTTCCGTTACTTGGTTTGTATGTGGAATACTGTCATGTTGCGATTTTTTATTTAATGTATTAATTTTCAGTTAAGTCATCCTGTATTTTATTAAGTTATGTATTATAATGTTCTTACGTAATACGTTGCTTTCTAATTTGTTGATTTTGTTATTTCTGTTTAAATGGGCCCGGCATGGCCAGGTGGTTAAGGCTCTCGACTCGCAATCTGAGGGTCGCGGGTTCGAATCCCTGTCACACCAAACAGGCATCAAGTACTTTACATAGAATTGGAGTGAAAAAATCATGTTGGATTTAATTATTAACTCGAACTGTCTAAAACACGTTTAGAATTATATTTCATTTATAATCTTTCTCATAAAGTGCGTTAATATTTCCTTTGAGTCTCGTAAATTTTATTGTCTAATCCCCCAAAACGAAGAATACTTTATTATCTGTTGTCTTTTGTTTCATAGAAATACTGTTGAAACGGCTTTTATTCCTGGGTAGATTTTTTGGGATTGTTCAGTAAAAACACAATGCAAGGTCCAATCCATTTCATAATAATAACGAAAGTGTTTTATTTATTCCTTGATAAGTTTCAAATTTTTCGATTTTACGATAGCCCAACTTTACCGTTAGCACTAAACAGTCACTTGCTGACCTCTCTTGTAGGTAGGGTATTTCTCGTAGCTCTATAACTTTGTTGAAATATAAATTCAACATACACAAAACTAAAGTAGCAAACAAGTCGAGAAACAAATTTTCTTACTCATCAGTAATCAGAAACATCCACTGTAACACTCACAAGTCAATCAGCCACTTTCTTTCAGTCTCGTCTAAAAGCGTTTTATATTGTTCAAATCGTTTCCTGAACATTCAAGAAGGTTCCACACGTTGATTTATGCCTTTGTCTCGTGACTTGAAAAGTCCTATAACCAAAAAAAAAAATAACAAATGTATAGATTATACATTAAAAATATTGCCTAAAACAATACTTTTATCAAGCACATTTTGTTGGTTCTGATAAAAGAAACTATAGACCTGTAAATTCGGTGACGAGGAACCCACTTTGAGACTAATAATGTCTGAAGACGGC
>NW_013668154.1:0-1261 GCF_000517525.1 Limulus polyphemus
TATTTGTACTATTAAATTATTTGTACTATTATATTATTTGAACTACTAGAATATTTGTACTACTAGAATATTTGAACTACTTTAATATTTCTACTAATAGATTATTTAAACTACTATAATATTTCTACTATTATAATATTTGTACTATTAAATTATTTGTACTATTATATTATTTGAACTACTAGAATGTTTATACCATTACATTATTAGTACAATTAGATTGTTGGAACTACTGGAGTATTTGTACTATTAGATAATTTGAACTATAAGAATATATTTACTACTAGATTATATGAAGTACTGGATATTTGTACTATTAGATCATTTGAACTACTGGAATATTTGTGCTATTAGATTATTTGAACTACTACAACATTTGACTATTAAAATATTTGTATTATTAGATTTTTGAACTGCTAGAATATTTGTACTATTAAATTATTTAATTACTGGAATATTTGTACTATTAGATTATTTGAACTACTAGAATATTTGTGCTACTAAATTATTGGAACTACTAGAATATTTGTACTAGTAGAATATTTGAACTACTCTAACATTTCTACTATTAGATTATTTGAACTACTATAATATTTCTACTAATAGATTATTTGAACTACTGGAATATTTGTACTATTGGCTTATTTGAACTACTATAATATTTCTACTATTAAATTATTTAAACTACTATAATATTTGTAGAATTAGATTATTTGAACTACTAAGTATTTGTACAACTAGAATATTTGCACTATTAGATTATTTGAACTACTATAATATTTCTATTATTATAATATTTGTACTGCTAGAATATTTGAACAACTTTAAAATTTGTACAATTGGCTTATTTGAACTGCTATAATATTTGTGCTATTCGATTATTTGAACTACTAGAATATTTGTACAATTAGTTATCTGAACAACTAGACTATTTGAACTAGTAGAATATTTGTAAAATTAGTTATTTGAACAACTAGACTATTTGAACTACTAGAATAGTTGACTATTAAATTATTTATACAATTAGATTATTTGAACTACTAGAATATTTCTACTATTAGATTATTTGTAAAAATAGCTTATTTGAACTACTAGAATGTTAATACTATTAAATTATTAGTACAATTAGATTATTTTAACTAATAGAATGTTTATACTATTACATTATTTGAACTACTAGAATATTTGTACTATTACATTATTTGAACTACTAGAATATTTGTACTATTAGATTATTTGAACTGTTACATTATTTGAACTA
>NW_013668154.1:2189-4695 GCF_000517525.1 Limulus polyphemus
GTGCTATTAGATTACTTGTACCACTAGAATATTTCGTACTATTACATTATTTGAACTACTAGAATATTTGTACTATTAGATTATTTGAACTGTTACATTATTTGAACTACTAGAATATTTTTACTATTAGAACGCCGAAATAAAATATATCATTTCTCTTCTCAACCGATTCATTTGGGAAGAATTTGTGATCGATAAATGGTAATGGAAACATAAATGGTTTAAAACTGTTTGGGCTAATTTCGTACCTTACGTGAAATATGTTTTAAACTAAAATTTTGTATCCAAACTCATTTTGTTCTTCTATTGATTTTAAACATACCGTAAGTTCAGGACTTTTGTTTGAAAACATAAGAGAGAATATGAAAACTATCAGCAGTGCATTAATGGTAGTAACTGACACATAATAGAAAATAAAATAAACTTAATGAGTCAATGAAGATGATATTCAGTTTTGAAAATTGTTATCACTATAATATATTGCTCAGAAAAGCATAAATTATTCCAGAAACTGACAAGTTTATCAGTCATTTAATACAGCATTGGGTATTATCTTCCCTTACTAGAGCACCACTTAAGGCTAGAATGTTCGTTTACTATGAATAATGTATGTTACAACGTAATATAGTGAGTGACAGTTATCATAAAACGTAGTTAATTAATCATTGACTTGAATCTATATGAACTGTAATCGTTTAATTACATTATTTACAATTATTTGTTAACATGTTTTACCATATTTTCATGATGGTTAAATAGGCACAATTAAACTATAGTGACTCTGATGTATTAATTGAATTAAGTAAGGTAAGTGATTATATAGTGTATGTAGTATGTTCAGTCTAACCTATCCTGCTTACGTTGTCATGATAAAAACAACATTGTAGTAACCTTTATATTTTTGTGAATACTAATAACGTTTTAAAACCCTCCATTGTGTGACAAAATATGATAGTATTCATGTGCGTTTACAGCTAGTCAGAAAGCTTAAAAATATCTATTCCACCGTCTATAATCTTTCCGTTTATACCTTATTTAAGTTATATTGCGGAGAGATTTTTATAATTAAGAACATGAATGACTTAAGAGACAGAACTGTCTACTTCTTAAGAATAACGCCCCTATTCGTTCGAACTGCTATTTTACCTTTTAATACACTTTTTAAGAAGATAAAGGTGTGTCTATGTCGTCAGTTTCGAAAGCCCTCTTTATTGCAAAGACGTAATCCCATCCTGATGGAAACAAGGTAAGAGAAAGATTGAATTTATCAACTAATAAAAGGATCACAGATCTTTCAATCTTAAAAGCTATTACTCTTGGAATCTAAAGTTCGTTTTAGATTAGCCACGACAACAATGATGGCTGCACAGAATGAAAATGGATTTGCTTTGACAAAGTGGCTTATGGAAATCGTTTCCTCAATGGTTACATTTTACCATGAAGATAAAGCTTAAATATAATGGAATGGAAAAAAGAACAGTCATAATGAAGTAGAGAACTAGGAATTAGCGTTTACGTGAGCGGATTTATCTAACAAATGAGACCAATTAAGCAAGTTAAAACCAGCTTCAAAACTTTAAAAATGTTAAATCCTGACTTATGTTTAAAAGCATATATTGATAGCGGTCTAAGTATATCAGTTAATAAACAAGCAAATACATGACAATCTTTTTGTCTGTTTTCAGTTTATAACATAGTCTCGCGTAGAAACAAGCACCATATAATCATAATATTTCCTGTTTTCAGCTTATAACATAGTGTTGCGTAGAAACAATTTCCTTATAGAAATATTTTTTGTCGGTTTTCAACTTCTAATAAAGTCTTCTATTAGATACAGATCCTTATTTTTGAAATATTTTAGTTTAGAACACAGACTTATAATAAATAAATATCTTTAGTTTCGTTAAATTTCAGCGTATAACACAGTTTCGTATAAGTTAAACGTTCTTATTTTTGTCGAATTTCAGCTTAAAACAGTAATGTAGTACATACATATCCTTTGGAAATAATTTTCATCAGACTTAACCTAATAACACAGTTTTGCATAAGGTAAAGATCCTTATTTTAGTTATGTTTAAACTAATAACACAGTCTTACAAAGGTAAAGATCCTTATTTTCGTTATGTTTAAACTAATAACACAGTCTTACAAAAGGTAAAGATCCTTATTTTCGTTATGTTTAAACTTGTAACACAGTCTTGCATAAGGTAAAGATCCTTATTTTCGTTATGTTTAAACTTATAACACAGTCTTACATAAAGTAAACATCTTTATTTTCTTCGGATTTCATATTATAACACAATCTTGTTCTTGCTACATATCTATATTGTTATCACATTTGAACTTAAAACACAGTCTTGTATCAGGTATAAATATTTATTTTCGTTGTCTTTCAGCTTCTTATGTAAGATACAGGTCCT
The DNA here is from genome assembly GCF_000517525.1 of Limulus polyphemus. Lineage (NCBI taxonomy): Eukaryota > Metazoa > Arthropoda > Merostomata > Xiphosura > Limulidae > Limulus > Limulus polyphemus. The sequence goes on from NW_013668154.1 coordinate 4,610, forward strand.
TAATTTGTCGTGTTTCAGCGTATAAAAAACTCTTATGATATACAACATTGTTTATTGACATAAAGGGGACATGGATAAACGTTTCG
>NW_013668154.1:5650-14207 GCF_000517525.1 Limulus polyphemus
CAAAGTACAGTTGACTAAATATAACGGTAATTAAACAAATAAAACACTAAACAGTAATCATGGGGAGAAACTACAGCAAGAAAACACTACGAAAAAAAAGGTAAAATCAGTACAAAATACTGTACTAGGTTTTTATTTATTTGTTGAATTTCGTGTAAAGCTGCTAAAGGACAATCTGTGAAAGCCGTCCCAAAATGTTTGAAGCAATAGACTAGATGGAAGATAACTAGTCAACACTACCCACGTGACGTGGACTACGTTTAACCAACGAATAGCGGGGTTGACCGTCACATTACATCGCCTCCATGGCTAAAACGGCGAACACGTTCGATGACGAGATTCGATGTCGTGATTGTGAGGCAAGAGTCCAGTCCTAGTTACCAAGCCATAACAAAATTAGATTACTGAATAACAACAAAAAGAAATTAACCGTTTGTTCACCGAGGGAAATCGAGCCACTGATTTTAGCGTCATAAGGTCGTAAACTTACCACCTGTCCACCTACCATAAATTAAATTTCATATTTCTCTAGGTGAACTTGAGTCACTTGATAGGTAGATTTAAAGGTATGAAAGTAAACTTTAGAGAACGTCTGAGATGAACTTGTATCACTTGGTAAGTATAATTCAAGGAAGGAAGTAGACTTTAGAAAATGTTTGAAACGAATCGAGTCACTTGATAGGTAGATTTAAAGGTAGGAAAGTAAACTTTAGAGAACGTCTGAGATGAACTTGTATCACTTGGTAAGTATAATTCAAGGAAGGAAGTAGACTTTAGAAAATGTTTGAAACGAATCGAGTCACTTGATAGGTAGATTTAAAGGTAGGAAAGTAAACTTTAGAAAACGTCTGAGATGAACTTGCGTCAGTTGGTAGGTGAATCTGAAAGAAGGTTTGTTTGTTTGTTTGTTTGTTTGAAATTATGCACAAAGCTACACAATGGGCTGGCTATCTTGAACGTCACAGAAGAGAAATGAAAGGTGACGGTGAAGTGTATATGGCGGCCTCTAGAATCCGCTGTTATATAAAAGAAAATATTAATATTTAATGGAAGAGTATTTTCAAAATGTTTTAAATGCTATGTACTAATATTTTAGCGTTCATGTAATGTTTTTAGCTGCTGTTGTATCATACTCAGAATTCTCCTTTTAATAATTGCCTGTATTTCTAGGCTTAGATAAGTTTTCGTGACTTTATACTAGAATTATTAAGAGCCTTTTATGGAGTGTTTACCATATAGATCAAAACATAGAACAAAAACAAATAAAAAATGAACTTATTAATAAATAAAATAGTCCTGTAAAACGAACTGAAAAAAATACTTAATTCCATTAATCAATGATCATACTACACTATGAAACATTAATTTGAATAATTATAATATGGTAAATCATTGTTTCATTACCCTAGCTACTTATAATATTTTCGCACGTAATCACAATAATATTTCTTGAAAGCGTGTCTGACAGCTTAGAACATTAAGATTAGCCCTAAATCCAAAAAAAATAATTACAAGCTTCATATGTATAATTATATATTAAAGAAATACCTTATAGATAATGATACGTAAATGAAACTCACTATAAAGAAAAAACTGAGTAGTTGACTTACAAAAATAAACAAAAATACACCAGAGTCGTTTGTTATTTATATCCACACAACTTACCAATGTACGATACATTAACAAACTTATGAGTTTCATATATTCTTAATAGTGCATATCAAACATCAAAGTCTGATGGAAGGTTTTAAAAATTAAAATTCATAAATGATTATGCTGAATAAACTTCCTCCTTTGTTGAAATTTAAAAAGCTATGAAAACTTGATTCATAGTTTCATAGTTTTCTCCATTTTATCATATTTTCTTTTTACGTTTACTTGAAGTAAATTCAAATTTTTCAAATATTATGTAGTGAAATCCACATAATGTTTCTAAACTTAATTCAAAAATTAAAAGTTTCGATGACAAAGTAAATTAACAGCTAAAGCGTTTTAGTTAGCATTTCTGCGAAAAGATGGCAATCATGGTGCTCTGGAATCATTATTATTTAAGATCATCACCAACAGATGGCAGGACATGAATCAGTACCCAAAACTTAGTTTTCTGAATATTTTAGTTTGTGCACATATATCTGTATGTTCATTTCTCCTGCTTATTTATGTGTTATTTCAATAAACTGCATTTTAAATCTCAGAGTATAACCATAAGTATTAGGGTTCAAAGTTTACTTTTACTTTGCCTTTTAATCACTTCATATTGTGATGCTAATAAGCCTTTGTTTGGTTGAAGCACAAAGCTGCGCAATGGGCTATCTTTGCTCTGCCCACCACGGGTATCGAAACCTTGTGTCTTGCGTTGCAAGTCGGCAAACATACCACTATGCTACTGGAGTGCAATAAGCCTTAGGTACAAGAAGAACAAAGGATACTCATTAAAGGTGACACTACATGTCTAGTGCAATAAGTGCGAGCATACTTTGTATAACATGGCTGAGTCTGGTTTAATGATTAGTTTGCACAACTGAGAATTGAAAGGCCTGATGTTCTGACATAATTTCCCCCAGTGGCACGTCAGTATGTCTGTGGATTTGCCACGCTAGAAACAGGGTTTGGATACCCGTGGATGTGTTGTAAAAGCGACAGTCGATTCAAGTATTCGATTCATCAAAACTGAATACTGGCTGTACTTGAACTCTGTGTATCTCTGACCTGTTTTTTTTAGCCAACGTATCCCGTAAAGTTTAAAGTTGAAAATTTCCATTTTGTATAACAGAACTTACTTCATTAGATAATCTTAAAATATTTAGTTTAATTAATTCAGTAAACCACGTCTTAATGCTCAAAGGTTAGCATACTTCCAGCCAATTCTAACTAACGAAAGTATGATACATTATGAAATATATTTTGATAATAAATTGCACACATAAATGTATATTTTAAACGAAATAATGTCCTAATGTATAAGCACTAGATTTCAATTAACAGCATGCAACAGTATATCCTAAAGTCATTCACAAAGCTGTAAGACTATTTCTAACGGATCATAGAAATCAGACAAGTTGCTGCTTTGGACCTCTTCAAGTCACTTTTGTATTTCATTTTTAATTATTAAAAGTTACATCATGAAAATTTTGTGTTATTCAATGGGAACTTTAGAATACAAAATATTAAGTCATAATCACTTGTAAGAAAATTGAATACTAAAACTAACTGGTATTTTTTTTTCTTTGACACAAATGCAGTATACATTACGACCATTTCTAGATTTTTATAGTATTTTGATTTTCTGCACTTATTAATGATGAAATTTGACTTAGAGTTTTGAGATTTAACTGATTTAAACTGGAAATTCAGTTAACACTACATATCTATAATCAAAGTGTACTGTGATATATACAAATAGTTCTTGTATAGTAAGTCTCCATCTAGTGAGAAGAACATACACTAAAGGTAGATTCATAGGCATTAGTGATTGATCATACAATAGTTATTACAACATATAATTTTGATTTGTTAGAGAATAAAATATTTTGTTTTTGTCCCTTTCTTATTTCGGACAAATTTGGTTATGTATTTTTTTTGTTATTATTTCTTCAAACTGTTTGAAATATCATACGTTGACCACAATTTTATTGTATTTCGTTGCAAACAAGAAATATCAGAAGCTGAATTTGTCTATGAATTTCTTCACACACACAATAATCCAGGCTTGAAGTGAAAAATGTAGCTTTTGTAGTTTTCAGACGTACTCAAGAATTTTCAACAGATCTGTACTGATTAAACGCACTTACAGGAATGTTTATTTATTTTAAAGCTTCTTGGCCACAGGTTTTACTCTGGCAAACATGGAGTATTAGCTGTAACCAATTTAAACTTCATTTATAAAGTTTAAATATATATAACGTATCAGTACATGGTTGGCACTAAAGCGTAATATTAAAAAATGAGCCAAAATATTTTGATTAAAACTTCGGTAATCCACAAAAATCATTCCCAGTTGTCAAATGCCGGATTAACTTGGTCAGACTTTCCTGGAATGACAAAGCATTTTGCTGATAATCCAACTTACGGCATAATTCACCTCCATGTAAAAATTAATCTGATCATTAAATTATCCTTAAAAACAATAAAACGTTGGCCGCGCCCTCAGGCGTCTAGGATTAATATCTAAAACGAGTACTGTTTGTTGTTAAGCGCATAGCTACACAATGGGTTATCCGTGATGTGCCCAACGCGAGTATCGAAATTCTATTTTTAGCGATATAAGCTCTCAGACTTACTGCTGAGCCACCAAGGACCCTAAGAGGAATAATAATATTTTCGTTCCTTTTCTACAGTCCTGCCCCCAGTAGCACAGCGGCATGTCTGTGGACTTACAACGCAAGGAACCGGTTTCGATACCCGTGGTGGGCAGAGCACAGATAGCCCATTGTGTAGCTTTGTGCTTAACTTCAAACAAACAAACAAACAAATATCTACAGTCCATGGCCACAGAAAAACAAAACAAAAAAAATACGTACGTCAGTTTGCCTTCCTCAGTTTTATATAACTGCAAAAGATAATTAGGGTTTATAATTGGAAAAGTATTTAATGAAAATTATATAATCACCCTCTTTGAAACCTGTCACAATCTTCCTTTGTCTTGCACTTCATTTGAAAGCAATAGGGCTCCCCCCCCCAGACTTTTTACTATTTACTTGTGTTACGTATTGAGAATTTGAAGTAATCTGAAGCCGAGTTAAATAATTTACATTTTAATAGTTGAATTCTACCCTGGATTTAGTGTCTAAAAATATGGCGATATTTTATTTAATTTACGCTATTCGCCGACAAGATTGATTCACACCGTTTTTGTTTTTGATACAAATACGTTTTAATATATATATATATATATATATATATACAACAGTACAATTTACAATAGCAACTATTACGATTTCACTAACTTACAAATAACATAAAATATTCTTCCTAGTTCAGAGTCTCCTTCATATCCAGCGAGTTAACTTGAAGTCGATGTACATACAATTTGGCGGGAAGCTAGCTAGCTTTGTCAGGCACTGAATTGTTGGACCGTTGAAGAAATATAATATTTTCATAAAACCACTAATGTCCGATGAGAATCCAGTAACATTTTCGGATAGATACTAACGTTCGATGGGAATTCACTGACGTTCGAAATTTATAACTGTTCCTGGTCAAATTTCGTGTGTTTTTCGGTTGATAAGAGTTAGCAAAATTACGGTTTATAGCGTACACGGTTATAACAGGTTCCCAGCAGACTTATATCTATCTCTTCTTTGGCCTTGGTGTTTTTATATCTGCGAGAAATGTATTTCTCGAAAGTTTGGACAACAATACTGAATTATATTTAATCGGTTACGGAAGTGGATATATTGTCGATTCTTGTGTTCACGAATATTCTGCAACCTTGGAGAACTGGCGAGAGTTTCGCCATACGTAACTAACACTGTAAGATGTTTGTTTTTTGAATTTCGCGCAAAGCTACACGAGGGCTATCTGCGCTAGCCGTCCCTAATTTAGCAGTGTAAGACTAGAGGGAAGGCAGCTAGTCATCATCTTGGGCTACTCTTTTACCAACGAATAGTGGGATTGACCATAACATAATAACGCCTCCACGACTGAAAGGACGAGTATGTTTGGTGGGACAGGGATTCGAACCCGCGACACTCAGATTGCGAGTTGAGCGTTTTATCCACCTGGCCATGCCGGGCCACATACAGTGTAAGCTAGGCACGTTTTTACATATAAACTCAATCTCAACAAACGTTGTCATTAAAATGAATATATAACAAATTCGTTACACGCGATACATATCTGACACTATAAGTTACGCATATTTTAAAATACAAATTTAATCTAAACAACGTTCATATTAAAAACAAATACATAACAATAAATTAGTTACACTAAATAGAATATTAATTCAATTGGTCACGTAGTTGCTTTCACTTTACTAACATTTTATGTGTTTTTGCCTCCTCTAGTTAATAATTTAACAACAGTTACTATGTTGATAATTTTTGTCATGTTAACTATTTTATAGGATAAAGTTAGCCTAATATATATAACATAATTATATAAGAAAGCTACAAACATTTTTGTAAAACAGATTACATCAAAAGAAAGGACTTGTTTGTTTGTTTGAAGTTAAGCACAAAGCAACACAATGGGCTATCTGTGCTCTGCCCACCACGGGTATCGAAACCGGATTTTACCCTTGTAAGTCCGCAGACATATCGCTGTGCTACTGGTACAAACAAATGCCATACAGGTATTGTAAAGTTTGTTGGCAATGTAGAGTTTCTAATATCTAATATTAATATATTAGTACATAAACTAATGTTAATGCCCCCCCCATATCTTATATAGGTGGGGTAATGTAGTTATATCACCTTCACTATATAAAACCTGCCATTGTATGGCTCTCTTTAGAATCATTGTAGATCCAGATAGCAGCATGGATGGGTGTAGGAAGGGAGCTAGACAAATGACTTAGGTTGAGCTTAATATAGTAATACCCAAACATCTTGGTATTTATCTTCAAACATCATATTGGGGTCGCAATATTAACTTCAAGGACAGTTTGCTGTCTCCTTCATTTACGTCTTGTATTCTAATTATTTCTTTCTGATTATTGTTTTTATTTTATATATTTGTATTTTGTAAGCAACCACTTTCCCCCACCTGGTTGCAGACAGCAGAAGATGGTAAAGATGTGGGCTAGAACACCCACATCTGTTTCTTCTTTCTTTTCTCTTCTAAGCATGTGACTACAACATAGTTGAGGTTAAACTAGATTTTACTTCTGCCGGTACCTTAAAAAACTAGGGCACATTACATAATCACCCACCTTATAATTTGTGTCCCGGGGTTGGATGTTTGTATTGTGGCTGCGTTGTTTTTTGTTTCTCTCTCTCCATAAAATTACAGGGATTATCTTCTACCCTGTTAGTGTATAATTGAAGAGAGGGACTACTTTCTACCCTGTTAGTGTATAATTGAAGAGAGGGACTAGTTTCTACCCTGTTAGTGTATAATTGAAGAGAGGGACTAGTTTCTACCCTGTTAGTGTAGTCCCTCTCTTCAATTATAACTTTCTACCCTGTTAGTGTGTAATTGAAGAGAGGGACTACTTTCTACCCTGTTAGTATATAATTGAAAAGAGGGATTACCTTCTACGCTGTTTGAATGCTAGAACGCATTCATGTTGAAATAAAATTTTCACGTTCTTTTTCGGATGTCTTATCTTCGCTAGTTTTGCGATTACATCTTAAGATATATATTTTTATATATCCCATTGTTCTTGTAACTATAGTAACGGCACTAAGGCAGTTTATATTTATTTGTGTATTCCATTTTTGTGAATGTATTAATGAAATTACGGTAGATTCTGTACATTTATATATTCCGTTTCTTATGACTGTAGTAGTGAAACTACGGCAGTTTCTCTGTGTTTATAGATTCCATTTTTTGTGACTGTAGTAATGAAACTACGGCAGTTTCTGTACGGTTATATATATTTCATTTTTTGTGACTGTAGTAATTAAACCAGGGCTGTTTCTGTATTCCATTTTTCTGTGACTTTAGTAATGAAACTGCGGCAGTTTGTTTTTGTTTAACTAAAAAATGTTATTCTTACTTCTGTTTAGTTAATTTTTAGTTTCTTAGATTCAAAGCTATTTTAATGTATTGTAAAACAATTCTATTTGTGTCGCCAATAGTGGTTCAGCGGTAAGTGTGCAGACTTACGATGCTAAAAGTCGGGATTTAATACTCGTGATGGGCAGAGCTTAGGTTGCCCATTATAGAGCTTTTTGCTCGACAACAACCAATTATCCAACTTTTTATGCTTTTCAGGAAGGACTAACGAGCAGTCATGTGAAAGACAGTAAATGAGTGCTTATTGGGTGATAGCTTAGTAATATCTAAGTCTGTGTATTTTCTTACATGTTCCTCGTAGCAGCATAACAGCGTTAGAGTTAAATTCTCTTTTTTTGTTACTTATGAGCTATGTTGAAAATAATGGTCGTTGTTTGGTGTTGGTTATTTTAGAGCAAAGTCACATTAAGCTATCTGATTTGTCCACTCAGCATTGTGAATCCGGGAAATAATAATGGTCGTGAGAGCTCATATCATATTTTTCTGCATTTCAACAGCTGTTTATTCGATACAAACAGCTTCCGTCATAACATTTCACTATGTAAGAAGATCTGCTTAGATCAATAATGGAGTGCACAAGTTCAGCGGCTATAATTAAAACCATAATGGAGTGCACAAGTCCAGCGGCTGTAATTAAAACAATAATGCAGTGCACAAGTCCCGGTGCTATAATTAAAACAATAATGAAATGCACAAGTCCCGGGGCTATAATTAAAACAGTAGTGGAGTGCACAAGTCCCGGTGCTATAATTAAAACAATAATGGAGTGCACAAGTCCAGCAACTATAATCAAAACAGTAATAGAGATCACAAGTTCCAGGGCTATAATTAAAACAATAATGGAGTGTACAAGTCCCAGGGCTATAATTAAAAC
>NW_013668154.1:15207-27557 GCF_000517525.1 Limulus polyphemus
TTAAAACAGTAATGGAGTGCACAAGTCCTAGGGCTATAATTAAAACAATAATGGGTTGCACAATTCCAGCAACTATAATCAAAACAATAATGGAGTGCACAAGTCCCGGTGCTATAATTAAAACAATAATGGAGTGCACAAGTCAACCAACTATAATCAAAACAGTAATAGAGATCACAAGTTCCAGGGCTATAATTAAAACAATAATGAAGTGCACAAGTCCCAGGACTATAATTAAAACAATAATGGAGTGCACAAGTTCTAGGGCTACAATTAAAACAATAATGGAGTGCACAAGTCCCAGTGCCATAATTAAAACTAAATTTGAAATATCTTTATCTTCATAAGGAGATGCACCAGCCTCAAACTGTAGTCGAAAATTAATTTAAAATTTGTTTATTCACATAAGGGGATGCACAAAGTTTAATACTATAATTCAAACGTATTGAAGACCTGTTTAACAGCATAACGGAATGAACAACTCCCAATGCTATGGTTCAAAAGTTAACTTAAATTTTGTTTAACCACATAAGGAGTTACAAAAGTACTAATTAGGATCTGTTTAATTACATAAGGAATGCCATGTTTAAAACGTAATTTAAACTTTGTTTACCCCAATAAGGAAATGCACAAGTGCAAACTTCATAGTTAAACTTAATTAAAAATCTGTTTAACTGCTTAAATAGATGCACAAAACCCAGTGCTTTAGTTAAAACTTTAATTTAAAATGTGTTTAACCGCAAAAAGAACTTCACAAGTCCCAATATTGTAGTTAAAAGTTCGTTTTAAATGTTTTTAACCACATAAGAGGTGTACAAGTACCAATATTTTAGTTAAAATTAAGTTAAAATCTTTTTAACCACATAAGGAGATACAAAACTACCAATGCTTCTGTTTAAACTTAGTTTTAAATTTGTTTAAATGTATAGGAGAGGTGCAAAAGAAACATTTAAATGAAATATAGACGGGCTCTACAGTGTGATGAATTATGCCATTAAAACAACTGCTAATTTTTTTTTGGGGGGGGAGTTAATGTTTTGGTTTTATTCGTGTGTGTTGTAATTTCTGAAATTTAAAATATTACACTTAAAAGCATGATGACAAAAAAAAGATCAACTGATTTTTCGGCAAATAAAATCAAATAAACATATAGAATTTTCAATTCTGGTTATTTCAGGTTTCTTGAATTTCTATTGTTTTTGTTCTTTTTACAAATATGTTGTTCTTGGTTTAGTCTAAGATATAAAGAAATTATGTTATTTTTGTTTGACTCTGTTTCACAAATATCCAAAGGAGGTCCAAGGAGGATAATATCATGGAATAATATCATAATATCAAGAAATAATTTCTGGTTTCAGAAAAAACATTCTTCTTTCACCTTATGTCTATTTGACTAAATTTAATTATCACCCAACTAGTTTCCAAAAGCTTACTGCTGCACGAAGTATCTACTACAAAGAACACTAAATTAGAGCTTTAAAATACTTTATATAAGCTATCTATGCTTGAGATAGAAAATATTTTATTTTTGTCAGTTTTGAGTTTTGCCGTTATTTACTTATATTTTAGTGTATAGACGACATCGTTAGGATTGAAAAAAAAAAGCATTCTCAAATTAGGTGATAATTTTTTTTACAAAAGGACTGGTTTGACTTTTTTGTTTTGTTATTTAAATTCTCTTTCCGACGTAGTTCTTTTGAAATCCAGAAAGATGGGTAAGCACCAGGGATTACACGCTAAAAATTGTGGCTTAATACCCGTGGTGGGCATAGTGTCCATGTCTTAGCTTTGTGATTAAACACAAACAAAAAAAAATGGTTCTGGAACTCATATCATTTAAATAGAAGTCTGTCAGTGTAAGTTTAAAACATTTGTGTTACTTCCGAGATATTTTAACAATGGATGTGGTATACCCAAGGAAAAAATTTTCACCATGTTATATCTCATGGTTGATTAAGATATTCTTCTCTATAGTAGGAAAGGAAAGTTAAATATGGCTCTACTATGGGTTAGGAGCCACGGGTTAGGACACCTAAATACAAGGTGTCGAAAAAGCCAGCAAGTCCTGTTCAGACTACAGTTTAAAACGTTAACGAACCCTGAGAATAGTTATTATTTATATAGATATTGTCAATAACTTATTGAAAGGTACCGGGCGTGGCCTAGAGGTCATGATGCCGGATCTGCAGAGTTGTACATAAAATTGGACAATATGCATTCCGAAACTTATGCTGGCATCGATGATGAGCTAGAACGGAATTATTTACTTGAATTCCATCTACTTTTGTTTATTTGATGAAGCACCAAAACATGGAATATTTAAACAATATTTTAATGTTCAGATGTGAACATTGTGCTTTCAACAAAAATGGTTCGGTTTTTGTTAAACATAAAGCTGAATAATAGTTTTTCTGGTCGTATTGAAACCCGAGTTTTAGCGTTATAAGCCGTCAAACTTACCAATGAGCCAACAGAGGGCGAAGTATTAGTATCAAGAACTATTATAGTATGACTCGACTTTAATTTCGTCGAAACTGAATTTATGAAAAGCGTTTATTTTATGGTATGTGAGAAACAAATTAAAGAGAGATTTTTCTTCAACAGTGTAATTTATTATTCCTAAGAAATACAATGTTGATGTGTTATATTGATATATCCTAAATTTGCATACCTCTTTCCTATTCGTTTTTGTCTTGATTAGGGTTAAAAGTGATTTTGGAGTCACCAAACTCCTGTGGTCACAGGTCCTAGTATCCTTCAACACCTCTCTCAGTTTATACTTTCCAGTCCATCTGTGTTACACAGTTTTTGGTAGGGTTTGATCATATCGGGTTTTTAGCTATGTTTTATTTTTATCCCAGTTTGACGAAACTTTGTTTATAAGTTTTAAAAGATTTGTTAACATGAGTGTCATTCAATACAGCTTTGTCATCATGAGTATTATCCAATGATTAGCTATTTACCATTTAGAAACAATATAGTAGATTTAACGAATTCTTAAAATTACAAGCTGCATTTTTGTAAACGAGGAATACTGAATTTAACTATATAATTTCTTTAAATAGACAAACATATATAAAGAATAAGTAGTTAATGGGGAGAAAAATATCTGATGAAACAGGTTAGGAACGCCACGATTTATTGAAAATATACAAAAGAATTCCTCACGAGGAAGAGATTCACTGGATTATGAAAATTATGATATACTTGTCATATCACGATTTATTATTAAAGATATGAAATAACATTTCTTTAGCTTGTTTATCATATTGATAGATTGAAAATATTTGCCTGGTTGGTTCGAAAGATAGTTACACTTTTAATGTAAGTAAGTTTGTAAATATAAGTTTAGTCACTGGTCTTGAAATACTACAGGTATTTTCAAGATACACAGCTTTGTGTATCAATTAGAAGAACAAAGTATCTAACCAGAATATCTGTAGAACAAAGTAACTAAACTGAATATCTGTAAAACAAAGTACCTAACCAGAATATCTGTGGAAAAAGTAACTAAACTGAATATCTGTAAAACAAAGTGCCTAACCAGAATATCTGTAGAACAAAATATCTAGCCAGAATATCTATAAAACAAAGTAACTAGCCAGAATATCTGTTGAACAAAGTAACTAAACTGAATATCTGTAAAACAAAGTACCTAACCAGAATATCTGTAGAAAAATGTAACTAAACTGAATATCTGTAAAACAAAGTACCTAACCAGAATATCTGTAAATCAAAGTACCTAACCAGAATATCTGTAGAACAAAGTAACTAAACTGAATATCTGTAAAACAAAGTATCTAGCCAGAATATCTGTAGAAAAGAGTAACTAAACTGAATATCTATAGAACAAAGTATCTAGCCAGAATATCTGTAGAACAAAGTATCTAGCCAGAATATCTGTAGAACAAAGTATCTAGCCAGAATATCTGTAGGATAAAGTACCTAACCAAAATATCTGTAGAACAAAGTAACTAAACTGAATATCTGTAAAACAAAGTAGCTAACCAGAATATCTGTAAAACAAAGTATCTAGCCAGAATATCTGTAGAACAAAGTATCTAGCCAGAATATCTGTAGAACAAAGTATCTAGCCAGAATATTTGTAGAACAAAATATCTAACCAGAAATCTATTGAACAAAGTATCTAGCCAGAGAAGTTCTTAGACGACGTTTCAGGGTGTTAACTCAGTTTCCATTTGTGAAGAATGAAGATATTTGTAGCGGAGTTTTCTAAGTCATGGGTGATTACCTGTAATGATCCTGTGATAAGTGTTATTAGAAACTACAAATAAATCATAAGTCTACCAGCTTTAAGTATCCAATACGACTTATAAAGAATAGAAATGAGAAATCAAAAAATATTGTTAAGGACTGTAAGGAAGTAGAACTAAGTTATAATCATTAAGTAAACTTAACTAAAAATTTTACTAAGATAACTTTGAACCGCGTAGGAACAAAACTGAGTATATACGCTAGAAAATATTGGTCTATGCTTTAACTCATAGACACATCTAACTGCATTGTTAATTATGTACTTAATCATGAATTTTATGTTCACTTATAAATTGTATATTTGGATGTTCATTAAGTACTAAAAAGTCCAACTAAAATGTTTGAGTCTCAAAAATATGACATCAGTATAGTTTCTAAAACAAAATGGCTTAAAACTATCCGGACATTTCTCCTAACATTATTTTTTACGTCAACTTCAAAACAAATTAGCCAGAGCAAACTTGTGTTTCAATCCCATACTAATACCTTCCTTTAAATATAAAATCCGAGTTCTTTCACTGCAGAAGGCACCATTTCGAAAATAAGCGTACTTAGGTTAACCATGAACTATGCCTAAAAAAGAAAAGAAATACAAACTTAGAACATAAATCTATAACTTTCTGTGAGAAAATATTAGTGTAGAGAGATTTTCACCAAACTAATTGTATACATAACATCAAGAAACTACAAATTCTGCCTTTGAAAACTTTCTATAATTCTGAATTATTTAGTTGTATATTCTTAAAGACCTTTTACATCAAACCTAACTGTATTCACAAGTTTGTACCCAAAAATGTCTTTGACCATGAATTTCTTACTGGGAAATCCTTGAAGAAGTCTGATGATAGTATTAGAATTATCAGGGCAATTCGTGGTATGCAATTCATTTCGTCTTGTGGTGGCCATCTTGCCCCAGCTGGGTCTGTTTTCGAATTTAAGTCTTTGTGTTATTCAATTGTTTAATTCTCAGCCTACAGCAACAGGGGAACATAAACATGAAAATCTAGAAAACTTACAATAGCAAAAAAATATATTGAAATCGAAGAAACCCTTAAAAAATTCAAGGTGTGTAGTAAAAACAACAAACTAAAAATAAAATTTTGTTCATAAATATTCTACACCTGTACAAGACCTTTTTACACATTTCAGTATTACAATTCTAGATGTTTAGAATATTCTACACCAGCATCAGATCCTTTCCTGTTATCAAAGTTTGGAAAGATTGTAAGCTAGCTCTTTCCGCGAATGTTTGTTGATAATACAATTTAAAAGCACAAACGACAGTATTACTTTTTCACTTGTTTGTTAAGAAATATCTAAATCTCCATCAAAAACAAAAAATTAAAATAAACCATTCTTTGTCGTTAGATTTCATTAAATTTTATTAATTATAGCATTCGTAATTTTTAAACTATTTTGAACTATTGTTATATTATAAAGGATATTTTGCAATGCTGACTTAGTTTGTGCCTAAGGTGAGCGAAATTTTGTAGGATATTAATGGGATTACAAATAATATCGTTAACAGCGAAGGTAATCTAATCATTATGGGATATAGTTTTCTGATTATGGATTTATGACTTTAGATATGTATAGCTAGTTTTTATATAGAATTGTCTCCATTAATGTGTACTTTACTTTAAAGTTATTTTATTTATAATATAAATAATATGTTTTTCTCAGAATTTCTTGAGAGTGCATTTGAAAAACACAATCTTATATTTTTAGAGCTAATTCACTTCAATATGCCAAAATAATTCATTCAGTTAAAAGTTCGATAAAGTCGAAATTTTGTGATAGAAGGAACGTACCTTAAGAGCTAGCGTAGTCTGTAATCAACTATACACTCATTGCTGGCCTTGAAATGTGATCAGATCACACAGTATACTAAACTAAAGCTCAAACACATGTTTAACTGTTGCTTTAAACGATTACGTATTATATATCTTGTACTTTTGCGGAAAGTGATATAACATATTTCATTTTTGTCTAAGCGTTAGTTTGAACTCATCAGTGTGAGGTCTAACACAATCGTTTGTCTTGTTTTGTGCTTAAGACTGACACTACACATATCTAGAAGTAGTGTGCTTAAAGTTGGCACTACACATATCTAGAAGAAGTGTGCTTAAGACTGGCACTACACATATCTTGAATTAATGTGCTTAGAACTAGCACTACATATATTTTGAAGTAGTGTGTTTAATACTGGCACTACACATATCTTGAATTAGTGTGCTTACAACTAGCACTACATGTATCTTGAAGAAGTGTGCTTAATACTGGCACTACACATATCTTGAATTAGTGTGCTTACAACTAGCACTACATGTATCTTGAAGTAGTGTGCTTAAGACTGGCACTACACATATCTTGAATTAATGCACTTAACGTTATCACTACACAAATATTGAAACAGTCTTTGAACTATTATGCTTCAATTTAAACTACTCATATATATATTTTTTTCAATTCCAATTAGTTGTCAACAGTAGGCGCCAGTGGCTTCTGAGAATTATTATACCGTAAAGCTCTGATCTTAAAACAATTACTAAAGTGAAAAACAAAGGCTAGTAATTTAAGGTTGTTGTTATAGCAAGATGCAGATTGGAATTAATTTATAATTTGACTACAGCATAAAGTGCGCCATTGGTCGCCTTTTGTTATTATTCTGAAAAAACATCGACAGGAATCTCTTTAGTTTATCTTTTCAAGAACAAGGAAATAAGTGTATAAAATAGTGAAAAATGAGGCGTGTATGTTTTTGAAACAATATATTTTTTACAAATTGACGCTTTCTCTTTCTCCACTATACGATTTGTAATTTAAGACGATATTATCTTTCTACACAAAGGATCCCTTTCATAAGGCATATTCTTGCCTTGCCTGAAATTTACATTTAGTTACTCCTCTATCTGTATAATTAATTTTAATTAAGGAGGCTCTTTTCTTACCTGTTTTACACGTGTATTTTCCTATGAGGTTAATACACCCTTATATCCTATATAAACATTTTTTTTCGGGGGGTGGTACTATTTAAGACCTCTCCTTATATATGATACTCTTTCTTTTCGGGGCATAAACTGGTCTCTTACAAAGAATGCAAACTTCTTTATTGCTTATTTTTCAATTTTATATTGTATAGTTTCTGGTTTGGATGTTGTTATTTCTGAGGGCCTTCTCTTTCTTGCCTTGCTGCATTTTTTTATACTTAAGAAACATGTTTCAATTTTTTTTCGTTAAATCAGAAGACATACACTTTTTTTATTTCTCATGACTTACACAATCCAACAAACAGTGAAGTTATGCCTATCTAAGATGTTGGACTTTCCTTAAACATGTTCAAGAGAAATTTGAGCTATTGACATAAGTCATTGCCCTGAAATACGCATCGATTGATCTGCAAAGTAACGCACGCACGTGCAGAGCACTGTTATTTTAAGCCCATGCTAACATAAGCTAAACGGCAAGTACAGAAGTCCCTTAAAGTCTGGTATAGCTATCTCTAATTTTGAACTACTGACTAGAGGGAAATCAACCAGTCAGCTAGCTACGCTCGCTGCCAAACAGGCTTTCTCCGGTTTTGAATCGAATAACAAAAATTGCTATCACCCTTTTAATATACTCAGAGATGAACGTTCGGAGCACGTTCCACGTCATGGAGACGCAAACTATGAACCTTCCGATATGCAAACCGGTACGCTAACCACTAGGCCACATCTGGCCCATGAGTAAGTTCGAATGTCTATTTGTTAACAACTTTTCCTGCATTGCAACTTCAGACCTCAAATTAAACCTACACTGAAGTGTACCCTCAGTGTCAAATGTTTTTTGGGTCAATTTTAACTTTATCTATAAATAAGAGGCGATTACAAAGCCATCTCAAAAAGCATCGGTCGTGTCCACAGTCAGTTACCCATGTAAAACTCTGATTTAAGTTTATAGTCTTACTGTTTACCTTTACTGCTTAGACTAGTTAGACTAGTTAACAAATGCAATAGCTTCCGAAGCTATTTAGACATAGATAAACTGTTTATCTATATTTTATGTAGCTAATATTGCACTTCTAATACTAATAACAACCAGATTTCAAAGATGAACAACCATATAGCTAAGCGAATAGTAACTCAGCAACCAAAAGATGCATTCAGAGTCTTTAACTGCTGTGTTTTAAATATATTGATTAGGCTTAACTTTCGTCAAATCAAATATAATGTTTTATATTAAAAACGTATTGTCTTTAGTGAAGTAAGTAAGTTAAAAGGTCAATGCCAGGTAGAGGATATCATCAGGCTGGTAATATTAAACTGAAATACAGAATGGAAAATGATAAGTTGAATTAAATAATTTTAGGCTGAAGAAGCTCCAGTGAGTGACATTATCTTCAAGGATTTTCAGATTGTTTTTAATAGTGAAGCCTCCTGTGGCTCAAAGGTAAATCTAAAGACTTATATATCTGAAAATCAGGTCGTGATACACATGGTGGGCACAGCACAGATAGTCAATTGTGTTTTTTTTTTGCGTTTAGCAACAAACAAACAAGCTTAATAGTGAAAAAATAATCATATTGTTAAAAGAGTCTGATGAATGTTATTGACACTCATAATTACCAAAACATATTAAATGGATGTAAAGTTAGTGTACCTGGTGGATATTCATATTTTTCAAAACGGAATCAATGAATAAGAAGATCCTTGGACTAAATCCATTGTGTGATCTAGTTAATTTTGTTATAAGAAAAAGAAGAATGAATTGTAGCACGAACAATATTTCTATTTCTTATTTACAAGTTCAACCTTTCTCTTTACAGGATAAACAATTTTTATCATCAGGAGTAAATTGAAAATACGAAAGAAAATAAGTAGAATGATACTCCAACACAATAAATTGTTGGATATTAATTAGTTAAGTTGGAACCAGTAACACTTTTGAATGTCAACCGGGTAAAAATAGCTGTTATACATCCTTAAAAAAATAAAGCCTATGGATGTCAACTGGGTAAAAATGATAACTGTTATACATCTTTAAGGCAATAACACCTTTGGATGTCAACTGGGTAAAAATAACTGGAATACATCTTCAATGTGATGAAACTTTTGTATATTAACTGGTAAATCATAATTGGTAAATATCTTCAACATCATGACTCCTTTAGATAATAATTATGTAAATCAGGTGACTCCTTTAGATATTAGCTTTTTAAATCACAACTGATGAACATCGTCAAAATGATGACTCCTTTGGATATTAATTATATAAACCAGAACAAGTATATATTGTCAACAAGATGACTCCTTCGGATGTTAACATATAAATCAATGTGTAAGCAGCTTCAATGCGATGAATATTTCCAAACTAACGTAATCAGGATAACTGAATTGTATCTCCAAAACAGTCATATAAATATGTATCTAAAATTCCCCAACATACATTTAATACATAATTTTAATTTGAGGATTTATTCTGTGCTTAACATTAACCCAGTTCGTTTAACTCTAAGATAATCAGGTTAACTAGCAAGTTAACAAACCTAATAGCGCTGGCTTCATTCCGTTAATAAACAGCCTTCTATGTGGAAATTCCTTTCATCATTGGTTCTAGTTAAATCCTAAAACAATTTGAATTCAAAATTACATCACATTAAAAGTACGTTCCATTACACTTGACCTGATAGGTTTCAATGTTTGCATATTCGTTAACGCAGGTCTGTAGACACCCTGTGGTGGAACTACTGTAGCCTTGTATGCAACTTGAAAACTGATAACCTACATTTGACTTTCTGAAATATTTTGTGCCTTTGTACCTATTTTATCTAAGAACAATAATGAGAGCGTGGTTTAAAAATTTGGGCGGGTAAACTTTACGAACAAGCTAATTCATGTGTTGTTCTTGTTTTAATACAAATCGTGTGTTTGTATTATGGGGCAAACCAATATAGATTGTTTAAGAACGACATATTTTGATTCTTTAATACTTGAATGGCGCAAAACTACTGATACACATTGTTTAGGAACGTCATATTTTTGTTCATCAATAAATGAATGGAACCATCTACTGATACAGATAGTTTAGGAACGTCATATTTTAGTTCTTTAATAACTGAATGGAGCAAAATTACTGATACAGATATTTTAATAACGTCATATTTTAGTTCTTTAATAAATGAATGGGGAAACTACAAATACAGATAGTTAGGAACGTCATATTTTGGTTCTTTAATAAATGAATTGTGTTTGTTTACATAGTCATTTATGATGTTATTCGCCATGTCGATTGGGGTAATATTTTGCCCCAAACACTTTCTTTATGGGTCAAATTCTTCATAAAAAGTTTTATAAATTCCCAAATTTTATGAGCTACTTATTTTAGAATACAGTATTTCAGTAATTATCGTTAACTTCTGTTTAAAACAAGCTACTTACTTAGATCAGAACTTAAAGTTAACACAGTAATTATTAAAGCTAATTTATGACTTATAATACAGTATTTCAGTAATTATCGTTAACTTCTGTTTAAAACAAGCTACTTACTTAGATTAGAACTTAAAGTTAACACAGTAATTATTATAGCTAATTTATGACTTATAATGCTGTATCTTAGTAGTTATTGTTAGCTTCTGTTTAAAACAAGCTACTTACTTAGATCAGAACTTAAAGTTAACACAGTAATTATTATAGCTAATCTATGCTATTTTTCTAACATATAATTATTAGAATGCTTTGATTTATCAGTTGAATAACCTTGTTGTTAGCGATATTCTAGGCCGTAATCCCAATAATATTTCCCGACGTTGGCCAGCTTAGGAGACTTAGGCTAGCCCTAAATACATATACTAATTTAACAATGCGAAATAATCCCCATTAAAAATATTTTTATATATATATTCAGTGAATAGAAGGTAATAGATATATTATATATATATTAATAATTTAACCAACATTGTTAATGAAACCAACATTAAAGAAAGAATAAGATATAACTTCCATAACTAACACTGTAAGTAGAACAAATCCAATAAATAATTTAACGTGATATATTTATTTACAACATAGAGCGATAACGATTATTTTCCCAACTTTATTTGCTTTTAATAATTTATAAAATACCTTCTGATCAAGCTATAAAATTTCAATACGAATACTAAGCATGCTAGGAGTAAGAAATAAGTATTTGAGAGTTTTTACTGTATGTTTTTTCTGATATTTCAGTTGTATAAAATGTAATTGTTAGAAGTTTTATATATTCAACAACAGAAGATCGAATAATGCAACTTTTAGCATCATCTCTCAAAATTTAAAAAGCTCTGTTAAAAGGCTTCAGACGAAATTAAATTACCTTCTTCTGTCACTTTACTGCACTTAATCAACCAACGGAGAATCAGCATAATGTTCATGTAATAGACGTAACGTAAGATATCATAAGTTTATAAAAAAATATTTTAATTAATTATTTTTCAACGTGTTTTATAACTTCGACCATTCTTTTGAATTTTGAGCAGTGTGGCTTATCAGGAAAAGATTTTCTCTGTATAAAGTTTTTTCTTATCTTATCTTATCGTTGATATTCTCTCGCTTAAATTATATTTGGAAGCTCATCTTAAAAGAAATTGAGGACATTTCCCCATTCATCCGATTTCAAGAGTTTCACTTATAAATTCAATATTTTCTCTTCTCTTACAACTGTCCCCCAGTGCCTCAGCAATAAGTTTCATAACTTATATGGCTAAAGTTTGGGGATCGATCCTCGTAGCGGACACTTTGTACATCTTTGCTATAAAACTAACTTATGTGATTACACGAACTTGGAAATAAAAACAAACACCGAAATTAGTGAATCTGAGTTTGTTTCTGACTTGTAATGTTCAGAAAAGATAAGAATGATTATTTAGCAAAATAACTAAGTAATTGTTACCAAACAAAAACAACATCCTTTATGATTAGACAAAGCTGTAACTTATGTTTTGTCGTATCAGATGCTGAGAAGACGAAATTTTTCTGCAGTTCGAAAGTAACGTTTATTTAGACACTTTTGATAAATATGTAGTCGTGGTTAGCCCTGTGGTAGATTGATTTCAGTTT
>NW_013668154.1:27941-34403 GCF_000517525.1 Limulus polyphemus
CCCCCACGGCTGAAAGGGCAAGCATGTTTAATGGGACGGGAATTCGAACCGCGACCCTCAGATTGCGAGGCAAGCGCCCTAACCACCTGGCCATGCCGGACCCCCGTGACAGCTCTCTCAATTTCGGAGCTAGCGAGCCGGGTTGGAATATAGGCGATACCCTAAAGTATCCCCCCCCCCCCCAATTCACCTGTGGGTGTTTTATAAGAGTGTCAAACAATCCCTTATCGTGGATAGTGGACGGTAGGTTGTCTACCTTCCCTCTGATCAATAGTTCAAAATTAGGGAGGCAGATAGCCTTAGCAGCTTTGCTATCAATACAAAATATAAGTAAACATACAATATAAGTATATGTTGTACAATTGACGGATAAATGTTTCAAAGTCAATGAATTATAACTTATCAAAATCACATATTTTATATCTACGAGAGAAAGTAAACACAAAAGTAACAACGGCATGACTTGAATACAAATTGTTGTTAAAAAAATATTTGTTATATAATATCTTAAAGAATAATTATTTGGAAAATGAAACTGGTAACTTAATAAGCTACAAACAGTGAATAAAATGTTTACTCATGCATTATAATTAATCAAATATTACTAATGTGTCATAATAATATCTCAAGAAAATATTATTCTCTGTTTAATTAAGCAAACGTTAGTTTCATTGCCTACTTTCTCCGAAAGAGAGTCTGAGGCCGCCTGGAGGGGTCATCTGTTTTAACCACTCGCACCATTATACGGTAGTGTGTTGTCTTTCAGTCAGTCAGTAGGCACTAAACTTACTTCACAAAAGGGATGCTTAACGTTGCAATTTGTACTGTAGTGATGTCAGTAAAACGTGTGCATGCCATGAATCACGAGAAGAATTATGCAACCTGTAGGCCACAATACAGCATGACACATGAACTTCTAAAGCAAGAAATAACAATATTTGTTACTCTTAATTGTGATTTTATTTACTCTTGAAATAGAACACTTTCGGGGACCTTGCAAAAGTATATCGAACGTTTGAAACCTCCTCCTCTTTCCTCCAAGTACAATGTTTTCACAAGACGAACTGTCAGATCTACTGGATAGGAATTGGATGTTTGAAGGTCTCCCCTCATTTCCTCCAAGTACAACGTATACACAAGACGTACTGTCAGATCTACTGGATAAAAACTGGATGTTTGAAAGTCTCCCCCATTTCTTCCAAGTACAAAGTATACACAAGACGTACTGTCAGATCTACTGGATACAAACTGGATGTTTGAAAGTCTCCTCCATTTCCTCCAAGTACAACGTATACACAAGACGTACTGTCAGATCTACTGGATACAAACTGGATGTTTGAAAGTCTCCTCCATTTCTTCCAAGTCAAAGTATACATAAGACGTACTGTCAGATCTTCTGGTTAGGAACTGGATGTTTGAAGATCTCCCCCCATTTCCTCCAAGTACAACGTATACACAAGACATACTGTCAGATCTACTAGATCGTCTAACAAAATACTGTTTTTTTGAAAGTTTCCTTCCTGCTTTCTCCAAGTGTAATGTACGAACTAAGCATACTAAGCTATTGGAGAAAAATACGAAAACCAGCAGGTTTTGCTAATTTAAAATCCTGTAAAACATTTTAGTGTTATGATTGTATTAATTAGAGTCGCATTCCTAGTCTAATAAATATCATTTCATAACCGAACACAAGAACACTTGATAGCGATATACACCCAAACATTTAGGTAAACAGATTGATAAATACGTATCCCCCGGTGGGACAGCGATAAATTGACGAGCTTACAAAGCTGACATTACTGTCAAAACATGTAGTGTCTTGTCTACAAAATATATCTTTCTGTTTATACATTGTTGTGTGTTAATTTATTACGGTATCAGCATAATATACTTCCTTAAATAAATGTAGTCTTCTGTCTTAAATTTTCCCTTCCTCCTAATCCACGCACACAAAGGCAGAATCTGTCATTGCAGTTTGCGTTCACGTTTTTAGTCAATGTTATATAGAAGACAGATGAATAAGAATGGTTTAGACGATATTTGCTCTCATGATACTAGTATGCATCATCTTTGGAAAGAGACAAGCATTTCTAAGTTTAAAGTTGTTGTTTTTTATTCACACTCTCAGAGATACTGAATTTATGTAGTTTTCACTTCCTTTGTTCTTTTGTGGATCTTCAACTCCGGGGTTAGTAAATATCCTGCCTTTATTACTTTACATCTTTCTTCTCAGCATTACTTGTCAGAAACGGCCTCACAAGAGGCTATAAAAACTCTAGAAATCAATATAATAGCAATGTTATATGGAGGACTTAGCTATCGCCTAGACAACTAGCATAATCCCTTTATTAACTTCTACTGGAAGATGTTATACGTTACGCTGCTCTCTAGGGCTGAATAAGCTCCACACTAGTTGTGCAGAAGTGTCCACAGAAGAGCTTTGAGTAATTGACTTCAAGCTTACAGTAGTTTGTACGGTAAAGAAATGGTGGTCTTACAGTAAAATATACAGTAAAGAATTGGTGGTTTTACAATAAAGTATGTAATAAAAAAGTTGTGGTTTTACATTAAAGTATAAAGTAAAGAAGTGGTGGTTTTACAGTAAAGTATACAGCAAGGAAATTGCCGATTTTACAGTAAAGTATAAAGTAAAGAAGTGGTGGTTTTACAGTAAAGAAGTTGTGGTTTTACAGTAAAGAAGTTGTGGTTTTACAGTAAATTATACAGCAAAGACGTTGTGGTTTTACAGTAAAATATACAGTAAGGACGTTGTGGTTTTACAGTAAAGTATACAGTAAAGGAGTTGTGGTTTTACAATAAAGTATATAGTAAAGAAGCGATAGTTTTACAGTAAAGAAGCGATAGTTTTACAGTAAAGAAGTTGTTGTTTTATACTGTACAGACGTGAAGACTTACACTAACATATTCAAATAATTCAGTTAAAGTTAAATTATTTCTAAATATAGCTTTATTTCCATTAAATACTGATTTTCCTTTTTTGTTTTATTCCATACAAACACTTTTGATATATTCAATTATACGTTCGAGATGCCTGCATTTCTTATTATTTGTTTGTTTGATTAAAATGTTTGCGTATATTGGTACTTAATATTTTCTATTCAATTATATTGCTTATCAACTTTAACCACACAAATAATAATTTTTTTCTAGAAACCTTTAGTTATTGTGGAAGCCAGATGTATGTGTATTCTTAATATCCCAGTTCCTTGAATGCCACAGTAAAGTTTAGATTGAGATTTTCTAATGCCAAAACCAATATCTGATTATTGCAGAAATGGTAGCTGGTTTGTATCATCACTTTCTTTAAACTGCTTCGCTTTCATGCTCTGTGTAAATTATTTCCTAAGAGATGTTTTGTTTGGTTACTGGTCTTACCTAACATTGGACAATCTCTGACAGGCTTGGAAGAATAATCTGTTAGATGATAATTGCTCGTCTGTGTTTCGTCAAACTATCCAGAACTTCCCACTCTTATCATTCACTGAGTTAAACTGCACTCAGGCCTTTTCCATGTCTTTGATAATATCAGTCGTTCTTATGGAGGTCAGGCGAGATTAAAGATGACAGATGGAAGAAGCCACCAAACGTTGCTGATTCTGGATCTCCTGACACCACTATTGTAGGTATGTATAATGTGATATACTTATGGTGACTTTCAACACCTCAAATTACCTATGTTGGATCGACCTCCTAGCAGCACTGAATGATAAGATTTGGGTGACAGGTGAACATTCCACTGGTGGATGTGACTCTGACCATTTCATAAGTACAAGAAAAACGTGTATGTCATACATCAATAATAACCTTATGTTTTAGCACTAGCACCATTACGATGATGATACATCATTCAAAGTGATCTGACCAACTAAGAAGCTAATTGAACACCTTTACTTATTGGTATTAGCTCTACCTCCATAGAAGGCAATTGGAGTTAACAGTGGATAGTTTCCTCAACAAAATTATGAAAACTTAGTAAAGTAAAATTTATTTCATCACACTCTCATAACGGAATTGCATATAAAGACTTGGAATGTCCTCAAGTAGTTTTTACCAGTTAATGTAAGCTGCTTAGCTAGGATGCCCTAACACTTGATTCCATGGAATACCTGCTCTCCAACCACACCTATAACTGGGTATCCAGTGTAACAGAACTATGCACCAGAATAACTCAAATAATTTAATCATGGTACTTATTAAAACTTAGCTATATTAGGTAATGAGCTGCGGCATCTCCATCATAAGGATAAATACAGTATGGTTCCAATAAAGGAGGAGAACTTCCTAGTAAGCCCAAACATCAACGCTTAGGAAATGAGATTCTGTTTTTGAACAGAAGTTATGACAGTGAAATATGAAATGGAGACTTTAGTCAAGTTGACAGATGGAGAAAACTTGTAGTGGCTCTGCTAATGAGATATCCACAATGACATCTGCATCCTGCCAGAAGTGACACTGACATAGTGTGCAATCTACACAAACACAAATCCTTGGCCTGTTGCTCTAGTTGTTCAAAGGATATGGATCTGTAGACTTCCTGACCCTAGTCAAAAAGAGACAAATGGGAGACTCTTGCTAAAGTTGGAGGCGTTTTTTTACATAAGTCACTTAGTTGCTATTCCTACACTAGAACCCACGCTTCAGTCAGACCAACCAAATTATAGGTAATAAAAATGTCCTAATATATTTACTATCATTAAACTAACAACTAGATTGGATCTCGCCTTTGATGTGTAAAAGTGTCCTTCCCTACAAGTGTTATAATTACTTCATCATGTAAATGGCCAAGTATAGCTTGGAATGTGTCTGTGAGAGGTGTAGTTTCTAGCTGCTAGAGCTTTACTTGATCTCATAGTGCATCAGACACTTCCCCGTAAACTAAGAACAGACTTTGGACTCAAAAGTTCATGATAGGTGTGCATTGAATGAAAAAGCTAGAATCTGTATCGTTCTTGGTGTTGTCATTAAGTATGAAGATATTGGTTCAATAACATACATTTTATGTTTACATGTCATGCAGAAATTATCTGCTAGCATATTATGTGTACCATGGTGAATTACAGCTCTGTGGTGGAGCAATAAAATGCCAATCTTATTATACACAGAAAAAAGTCCACTACACAAGCATATAACGACAATACCAACTAATACACAAATGGTGCTTGGAATTTTCCAAATGTAGATTCAAGTTGTATCATCAGTTAATGCTGTGGTAGAAATTAAGGCTGAATCACGATGTTTTCTGTCAGAAAACCAAGTTCCACTTGCTTTAGCTCTTAGGTCTCCAAAACCAAAATATATGTTACAGTTATAGTAAGTTATCACCTGGAATTTATTTGTATGATGTATAAAGTAGAAGTAATTGAAACTTACTCTACAACCAATGTTGCATCAATAATAGTTGGAGATGGCTTGAATGGGTAATGAAGAAAACTTTAATATAAGTTTAACATGACAGCAAATGTACAACGTTTCGACAAGGTTTTGTCTGATCAGTGTCTTCAAATAATTCAGCTGCCCAATTCACAACAGATAATTCTTGTTGCATCCCTTCAAAATTTGCATTTTTTGAAATTTGTAACCAAAATATCATTATTCCTGATCTCCATATGCAGCAAAACATCAAACCTAATAGAGCAGTGGTCACTTGCACCCAGATATCCCCTAATTTTCACTCTTTCAACAATTTCTATATTAGAAGTTAACATTAAATCTAAAATAGCATTGTTTCTAATAGATTCCTTGACTAATTGGTGAAGAAAACCATCTTGAAAAGTTTTCAAAAACCTTTCTCCCTCATTGTTTGTCTCTAGCATTTCCCATTCCATATGCCTGAAATTAAAATCACCCATAATTATGCCTGAAATTAAAATCACCCATAATTATGCCCTCATTAACATCTGAAATCTTAATCTCACTGTGAAGTTTCTCCCTAATTTCATCAGTATCATTTGGTGGTCTGTAACAAATTCCCACTAAAAGCCTTTTCTATTATATCCACTAATAGAAACCAAAATGGATTCAATCTTGTTGTTATATTTGATATTCTCAACTTCAACAGGATATAACTCACATTTTACATATAAAACCACTACTCCCCCTCTCTTTTGTACTCTATCCCTATTAAATAACCTGTTGTATTTCAAATAAATTTCTGTTATCAATATCATCTACATCTAACTATGTTTCAGTTATTCTGATTATATCAAAATACTCCATTCCTGTCAGTACCTTAATCATCTATTTTATTTGTTATACTACCAGTACTACAATAGTAACAATTAAGCCTATCCTTATAACTACTTCTAAACTCATTTCCTATGCTAAACTTTTCTATTCATTTCTTTTTTATTTAGTTTATCCTGGCCCTCACCACTGTCTTGTTTAATTCTTGTTACATCTGAATTAATAGACCTTGCAAACAAACCAGTTTCTACCCTACTT
>NW_013668154.1:35403-36470 GCF_000517525.1 Limulus polyphemus
CATCAATTTTGCTGGAGTGTATCCAGTAGCTTCATACTCTGATTTAATATCTATACCTCGTTCCATTTCACCATCATCAACTCCTTCAGTCACTTTGACTTCAGCTTGATGACACCTAATTAGTTCAACCTTTCCTTTAACAGTTACCGGAACTTGGCCTTTGTTGTTCCCAAACGTCATTTTATCAAACTAATTACAAACTTCCTCGGTAGTAAGTAGTCCAATCCTAATAAGCATTCGTCTTCAATGTCAGCCAAGTATATTTTGTGTTTGTTCTTTATGCCCATGAGCTCAATACTTATCCACACTGGTCCCCACAACCTTGCAGAATGTCCTGTCACACCACAAAGCTTCTGTATGGTTTCTGGTACGCCTTTGTGATCCAGCATCTTGATACTCACAAGGGTTTGCTGAGACGCAGAATCGATGACAAAGTTGCACCTTTGGCCATCCAGCTTTCTTGTCACATAGACACTATGTGTGCTTGGCATTTTACATCTAGCTGTTGGGACTTTCACGATGGGGGATAGTGAGTGTCCCTCAACACCAACCACTACTGGTCTCCTTGAGGCTGACTTGTTAGTAATATTCTTCTTACGCTGGCTCCTCATATGTCCTTGCTCTTCACAGTTCCAACAACCTTTCTGGGTAGCAGTCTTTCCTGTCATGGCATCTTCCCTGTGTTGAAGTTTCCAGCATTGAGCTCTCTTGTGCCCAGGTTTGTTACAGTGCCAGCAAAGTCCCTCAAACCTCTCTGAAAGTTGACGTTTTCTGGCCTTGAATCCTGATGACTTTACCAACCATGGTACCTCTGTGCTGGACTTAACGTAGGATTCAAATTCAAGAGATCTGGACATTGCATCCTGAATAGTAGAGGGGTGTCCTTGCTTCACTTGTATCTTTAGTTGTGGACTGTCCAAGGCATCTACAAACTGATCTCTCAGCAACAACTTGAGGCAATCGGGTGGTGCATTTGGGTAGGCCTTGTGTGCCATACTTTCCAAGTCCTGTGCCAGCTCTTGCAGGCTCTCCCCTTTAGCACGGACTCTCGTCCTAAACCTAGCCCC
>NW_013668154.1:36671-46896 GCF_000517525.1 Limulus polyphemus
CAACTGTCCAAGTATTTCCAGTAGTTGTTATATCAAGCTCGTTGCCAAATATACTGCTTTCTGCTCCTCTGTCCATACATTCATCTCTGCCAGTAGCTCAGATTGTGCTCTATATGCTTCCCACGGTACCTTCCCATCGATTTCCCGTGGCTTCCTTCGTACTGGATTACCCCTATTGCTGACATTCATATCTGGGATGTGACTTCTAACAGGACTGAAGATGTCTGCATTAGAGTTTAGCTGCAGGGTCTGGAAGGGGCTTCCCGTTGTCTGAGGCTGATTACCTCGATGGTTAATGTATCCTCCTTGGCTAAAAGACAATAGATCATCCTTTAATGTATCTAATTCGCTTTTAAATTTACTAATGTTTTCCATTTGTACTTCTTGCCACTGTTGTTGATTTTCCTGTAGTTGCTGCTGACTTTCTTCCTGTTTCCTTTATTGTTCCAGTTGCCACTGCTGTAACCTCTTTTCTTGTTTCTTTTCTCGTACTTCTTGTTTCTTTTCTCGTAATTCTTGTTTCTTTTCTCGTTCTTCTTGTTTCTTTTCTTTTTCCTCCAACAACTGCTGTAATCTCTCTTGTTTAATGTGCTGTTCGAGCTGCCATTGTTGCAGGTTTTCTTGCAACTGCTGTTGTCTCTCTTCTTGTTTCTTTTTCTTTTTTCATTCTTCTTTTTCTTTTTCTTATTTCTTTTCTTGTTCTTCTTGTTTCTTTTGCTGCTCTTGTATTGCTGCTATCAAATCTGCTAAGCTGTAGTTTGATTTGCCGCTTCTCGTTTCCATTTTTTATGTCCCACTCTCTGACACCAATTTGTTACACCTCCGGTCGTTAGTTAATTTTCCGTATAATTTCTTTCCGAAGAAACTTTAGCGATACAAGTCCTTTCTTAAATAAAACTGGTTTATTTTTTCTAAATACAACTTTGCAATACACTTAATTTCCACAGTCACGCTATAACAAACGCTATGATTCACAACGAACGTCTCACGTGCTCGATTCAACATTACGTCTCTCTCTGTCCGCAATTCAATTACACAATGTTGCCGTTAGTTCTTGGCGGCTTATATGCAACACTACCGCATAGCTAGTAGCCTCTCGAGGTTTCATGAACGTTCTAGAAGCGCATAACGTTTTACTAGCATCACGTGACCTCCGCTGTCGTAACAGCATCATTTTACCTGTAGAACAATAGTTTATTTACTATTTCTCATGTAGATTTATAGACATACAAGTTTGTTTGGCAAAGTAATTATTTTTTATTCAAACTGTTATCACTATTCACTTGTGCAGTTTGACAAAACAGTTTTCGTGTGCTATTACTGCTTTGATGAGTCTTATATAACAGGATAATAGTATGTAAAAAATGTTATAATTTTTCATATTCTAAGGTAGGAAAGCTGCTTTGATGTGATACTGTTAAAGTATTAAGTATTTTAACAAAACTAAAAAAAACAGATTAATTTCTTTGAAATAATTAACTGTTATATACAACTTATATTTTTTTTAAACTATAACATTTCCCTTGTTTGAGAAACTGTACTAATAGAAGAACTTCATATTTTCTATGCCATCTACACCATTTTATCTGGTTTTGGTTAATTTTTGCTATTAATTAAGTTTGTAGTACTACATGTTTTCTTTTCATCTTAGTTTAAGTTAACTTCACTAAATTTTTCTTTTTTCTCTGAAATTCCTAAGGTTGTAACATAGCATTGCTCAAGCAAATTTCTAACTTTAACTTTCCCGAGGTGCTAATTGGGTCAAGTGGATAGTAGGTGTTTTTTTGTCTAATTCTTTTGCAGAAATAACCTGCTTTTTAATTAGCACATTAAGTTATTATTTTTGGAAAATTGGGCATAAAATGTGGATGATACTCAATCAGATCTTCAGTGCCCTTTGGCCAACTGATCTAACAGATACCAGTCACTGTTTTCTTGTCTCAGGAACTAAAGGGTTTTTTGCCATATTTATATCAGTGTTTGAGCCTTAGAGAGCAGATTTTCACCCAGATTTGACTGAGATTGGTTGCAGATTTTCACCTGTATAAATGTTAAAGGGATTTACTAGTATAACAGGGTTAGTTTCATTTTGATCTTGAACAGTGTTTTTGTAACATTAACTTGTTTTGATTGCTTGTAATATGCTTGTACAATATTATTTAGTTTCACTCTCTGAGAACTATTTTCAATTCTTCTTGTAACTTTATGGTTAACTTTTATTTTTGTTTGTGCTGGTGCTTTTCAGCTTTCACCTGTAATTTAATTCAGTAGTTGTTTAAGTTGTCAGTGAGTAAACTGTGTATAAGTTACTCCATAAGACAGTGGAGCATAAGGTTATATTCGAAGTACAGATTATTATTAATATTTAATTAGGCGAAACTTGTTCACTCATATAACAACATGATCAGTTGCATTTTATTCTATGATTGTGCATTGTTGTTTTACAAACTGTGAAGATCTTCATTAAATATAATTGTTCTTTGTGTAAATCCATATCCTGTCTCATTCTTTGTGACCCACCATCATACTTGTTGGAAAACAAACCCGCATACAATATCTGCAAACCTCTTGTTTTTGCAGGCCCAGACTTCCTTATATTGCCAGAAATTATTGAGATACCACAAGTTAATGAGGATGATTGATCAGTTTTGATTTAGTATTATTTGATACGCATTTTATTTGTGTATAATGGGAACTAAGATTTCCAAATTTATTGCTATAGAATTCACTGTGAAAGTGAAGAAATATGACATGTCACTAAATCACATATTTAAATCCATAAGTTAGTTATGTGGCTCAAGTCATCAAGAATGTAGTGATATATGGTAGAAATATAAAGCAAAGGAACTTTAATGGATTGGTCTTAAAGAATTTAACTGGATATTGTTTTATTGTACACATTCCTAAATATTTTTAAAATTAAGTTTGAAAAGTTTATATATTTGCAAATAAAAAATACAGCATTGATATGTTTTATGTCAGTTATATTGTAATTTTAACATAGCAAATTGCTAGTCAACATTACTATAGTTAGATGGTAATTTAAGAAATTGGCAGATGTTTTTAATGTATTTGATTAGGTGGTAACATTTCTTCTACATTCACGTGGTTTTACTAAAATAAAACAAAAAAAATATTTTTTATACAGCATTGAAATATCACTGTGACATATGTGGAGATGTTACCAACCACACTTGTGAAACTGATGGTGTGTGTTTTACACACAAAAAAGATGATGCATCAACATCATCAATTCCTTTTAGACACTTCAAACAGATTCCCTCTATCTCTTCTTTTTTAAAAAAACAAAATTTCAAAGATCTTAATCTCTCCTCGTATGACAAACCATCCATCCTGGGCACCGTTCTAGTAAACTTCCTCTGAACCCTTTATAACAGCTCAACGTCTTTCCTAAAATAAAGAGCCAAAGACTGAACACAATACTCTAAATGTGACCTAACTAATGACCTATACCATGAAAATATAACACCTTTAGACATTTATTCAATATTTCTGTACATACAACCTAAAATCCCATTTGTCCTACTACTAACAACAGCACACTGCTTGGATGGCTTGAGAGGCTGATCAACCTTTACACCAAGATCACTTTCTTTCGTGACACTGTTAAGGTTATTCCCATCCAAATTATACTTATAATTCAGATTATGATAACCCACACGCATTATCTTGCATTTATTACAATCAAAACCCATCTGCCATTTATTTGCCCAACTCACTAAATGATCTAAATCCTTGTAAAACAGCAGTAATTTCTTCACAGCTAGCAACATCCAAAACCTTAGTATCATCAGCAAATTTAAGTAATTTATTGACCATTCCATCATCTATGTCATTGGTGTAAATCAAATAGAGCAAAATTCCTAAGACTGAGCCATTAAGTACCTCACTTGTGACATTAACCAGTTTGACTGAACTTCATTTATAACAACCCTCTGCTTTCTTCCATCCAGTCACTCTTCTATCCAATTAGCTAACTATAGAGGTAATTTTTACAAGCCTTTTATGTGGCACTTTGTCAAAAGCTTTCTGAAAACCCAGATACATCAAATCCACACCCTTACTCTAATCTAAATAAGCAGTAACCTTTTCAAAGAATCACACAAGATTTGTAAGGCAATATTTTCCTTTAGTTAAACCATGTTTACTATCAAATAAAATTTTAAACTTTTTTCAATGACTTTGCAAAACATCTCTTTTTACCACAACTGAAGTAAGGCTAATAGGCCTATAATTACTAGGACAATTTTATTACCTCTCTTGAAAAGAGGAGTTACATTAGCTAACTTCCAATCATCTAGTACCTGCCCACTATTCAAGGAATTTCACAAAATAGTAGCAAGTGACTCATATATCCAACCTTTAACCTTCTTCAAAACTCTTGGAGAATTATCATCTGGCCCAGGAGACCTATCGTTCCTTAAACTTCCCAAGTTTTTCTTACCAAGATCAGAATTAATGCAGTTATACTGTCCGACCTTGTTTCCGTATATCAACTGTTCAAGATGTGGAATACTACTTAAATCTTCGTTACTAAACACTAAAGAAAATGCAGAATTTAATAACCCAGCCATCTCATAATTATCAGATACAAGCCATCCTTTATCGTCCCTCAAGGGTCCTACTCCCATCCTAAAATTTTGTTTACAGTTAATGTATTTAAAGAAATCCCTACTATTAATTTTTACATTCTCACCCAACCTTTTTTTCATACATCTTTTTTGATGTTCTAATTTTCTATTTGGCTAACTTTCATGATCTTCTATAATCTTTTAAGTCTTCTGTCATGTCATTCAATCTAAATTTCTTGAATTTGTGATGCTTTTCTTTAATTTTATCTTTAAAACCCTTTGTGAGCCAACCTGGTATTTTACTTGCAGCCACCCTTTTCTTTCCGTAAGAAATATGTTCACCAAGAAAATTATAAAATTTCCATAAAACTTTTCCACATTTGGTCAGTGTCTGCAAATAACTGCCCAATTCACAACAAATAATTATTGTCGCATCCCTGCAAAACTTGCCGTTTTGAAATTTGTGACCAGAATATTATTATTCCTGATCTCTATATGCAGCAAAACATTGAACACAGAGCAATGATCACTTGCATCCAGATGTTCCCTAAATTCCATCCTTTCAACAATTTCTAGATTAATTGTTAACATTGTCTCTAGTAGGATCCTTGACCAATTGGTAAAAAATGCATCTTGAAAAGTTTCGAAAAATCTTTCTCCCTCATGGTTTGATTCAAACATTTCCAATCCATATGCCTGGAATTAAAATCACCCATAATTATGACCTCATTAACAGCTGAAATCTTAATTTCACTGTAAGATTTATCAATAATTTCATCAGTATCATCTGGTGGTCTGTAACAAATTCTCACTAAATTCTGCCCTTTCCCTTTATATCCGCTAATAAAAACTCAAATGGATTCAATCTCTTTGATATTTTTAACTTCAGTAGTACTCCTTAGTAATGTTACGTATCTGTTTGTTTGTTAATTTCCGGTAGAAATTATTTCCGAGGAACGTCAGCGATACAAATCATTTCTTGTTTAAATCAGTTTATTCTTTCTCGATACAACTTTTAGTAATACACAGAATTTCCACAGTCACTTTAAACTTAACAACCTTTATAACACACGCTATAAATCACAGTGATTCACACACTTTACTTACGGTGCCTACTGTTTGCTCGACTCAATTATCTATATCTTCAATCCCGCTTGTTTTTCTTGCCAGGCTTATACACTAAAAAAGAGGTCGTCTAGCAAACACTTGGACATTCTCGGGGTTTCTCGATAATTCGAGAAACTCCAGCGCGCATGCTCCCGGCGTCACGCGACTTCCGCCGACGTAACAGTACTCTATCCCTATTAAATGGCCTATAAATCTGTAGTTCAAAGACATTTCTGTCATCTAAGTCATCTACTTTAACCATGTTTTAGTTATTCTCATTATATAAAATTTCACCATTCTTACCAGTACCCTAATGTCATCTATTTTATTTCTTATACTTCTAGCATTACAATAGTAACAATTAAGCCTATCCTTATAACTACTTTTATACTTATTTTCTACGGTAAACTTTTTTCTATATCAAATTTCTTTGCATTTAGTCTATCCTGGCTTTTCCACTGTCCTGCTCTAGTTTAAAACTTCCCTTACAGCTGAGTCAATAGCCCTTGCAAACAAGCCAGGCCATACCCTATTTAAACGTAAACCATCCATTCCAAAAAGCTCCTTTATCCCATTGAACTGGTCCCACATGTCCATCCAGCCTATCTGCTCATTCTTACATATTAACCTAAATCTAGCATTTAGCCCTAGTGACCTACTCACAATTTCATCCCCACTTTTTCTTTAAATGCCTTTATCAACCCCTTGTAAATATTAATTACCTTCACTGACCTACCTTTCCTTTCATTATTAGCCCCTACGTGCACAACAAAACTGCATCTCTGCTAACCCCCTTTATTATATCTCTTGCTCTGTCAGTTATTCTTCACCTGTGCCCCTGGGTAGCATAATCTAATTATTTTCTCCCTATTTACCCCACAGACTATCTTACCCATGTAAGGGTAAATCAAGGAATCACCTATAACTATAACCTCCAATCATCCATACCCTTATCTATCTCTTTTGTTTTCCTTTCCTCCAATAGTTACTCATCTGCAAAAGCCAAGAGCTGAAATCTGTTACTCAATATAATAGGCTCATTATAATTAAATCCACTACTTTTAGCCCTGATAGTAATATTTCTAACTTCCTGAAAGTCATTGTCAGCTGATGTATCTCTAGCATGTAAAAGTTTAAGCTCCTCCTGAAATCCTGCTGCCATTTCCCACAGTCTACACTTCTCTTTATCTATCGTCTCTACTTTAATTAGGATAGCCTCGAACCTACAAACTCTGCATACAAATTGCACACAATGACTACTACTAGGAGTACTAGCTTACTTAAAAGTACGAACCAGTCCAGAGTTTCCCAATAAAACCTACTCATTGCACCCACCACATCTAATGAACCGTAAACGCTTAACTCCAATACTTGTCTTAACCATTATATTTGTAGACTGGAAATAAATACTCAGTACTAAATATAAATACCAGTAGCCTTTTGCCAACACTGTTAAGCCTAACGTTTTAGAATCAGATACATTATAGTTTTTTATCACTACTTTATGTTCACACTAAATTAATTAAGTTTATCTTTAATTTTGTAGAAGTGACAACTAACTAGTATTTAGTTGATGTTTACATAATACTAATACTAATATTAATAATTCAATGTATTTAGCCTGATTGATAACCTACTTATAAACTGAATTTAAATTGATGGATCTAGACTAAAGTCAAGTAAACAAAATAACCCTTAAAACACGAAGAGACAATTTTTAGATTGTATTTGTTTAACAAAACAATGTATTTAACTTGTTTTACGATTTACCAGTAAGATTACCGTTACGCATCCTAAGCCTAATCTGACGTTGTAATACATATTACACCATTAAGCTCTAATTTAAAACTTTAACCCTACTATATTTATTTACCAATCTTATTAAATATAGTTATTATTTTGTTATTCAACCCATATCACTACAAATGATAACATCTATAACAGTAAAACAGCTTATATTTCAAACGTCTTCCAGTCTAAAGATAAGCTAACAAGGAAAACTTACAAATCTTGTGATGGAATTTCCCATTGTATTTGTTAGACCAAATGGTCGGCAGAGCAGTAAAAACATTACCCAGCATCAAATAGATAACATTAATGTGTATTATATGAAACAATCGCCATGCTGGCCACCTTAGATTATCAGAAAATGTGTTTGTATCGATGCAATATGATTGTGGTTAAACTAATGATGTTGAATTAAACCCTACAAGTCACTCATTTTTTCTGTGAGTAAGATGCCACTCAATATACATGGGAACTGGGTATTTATCCTCAGGAAGAGCAACACTCTGATCATTGCCTGTATTGATACGCATGTGCAGATGACGAGATTCTTAGTCAACATTATTGAAGTATAGAAGCCCACCTTCATGCTGAATCATTTTTTTCCGCTTTAGATAGTAAGTGTAAAAAAATATAATTTTTTCACAGTCGTCATTAACTTGGTGGTTATGAGAAAAATATATAATAGTATTGTATACTAGACGTCACCAGATTTTAGCTTATACTCAAACTTGAACTCAGTACAAGGTCGGGTAAAGGTTACACTGGCTACTTTCTTTCATCACCAACTTCAGTTGCGTTATTAAGAGAAAGTTCCGGAAGCCTTGTCCACCATAATAGAAGACATTCTGGATACTAGCGTGATATAGCTGGAGAACCTAACATACATTGCTGCTTAAATTTATCAATTCATCATCTTCTCTATCTCAAAATCTAGCGAACGTGGCCCATTCCTTAATTGGCCACACCTTCTACGTTACTTCAGCAAACGTTGACGAAGTTGAAGAAGAGAAGATTAGAGAATCATATAACAGCTGAGCTCTTGATTTTGTCAGGAAACGAAAACATAAAGTTTTCGGAGAGTCTGGTATTTTTCTCTCAGCCAGACGTGAAGCCATTGCCATCGAGTCAGCAGTCGAGTTACCCTTACAGTGAGACACCAGAAGAGACATTATAGAAACCAAGTGTTGGTTCATATTCAGTGAAATCATGAATTTTATAAAACCTCACAGCGAATTTACCAGTTTACAGCAGTTTTAAGCAAGAGAACTTTTGAAAAGATGCCACCTAACAACCAAAATCAAGACTCAAAAACTAAAAATCTATCTTCTGCCACTACAGCTCAACAGCGGGTTGAAATAGACAAGCAGACCACCATAACTTCAATGGCTCTATCAGCACCTGTCCTATCACTAGCTGGTTGTGTAGTTACCTCAGGAATACCGAGACAGCTGTCAATGAAAATCCCAATAGAATTAAAACCAATGGTATCAACAACACAAAGTATGTCTAAAGTATTATATACAGGATTGAAGAAAAACAAACAAAAAACAAAAACAATTGTACGTTTCACAAAAACTTCATTTAACGACCAGGGTTTCGCCAGTAAAGGCATCATCAGGCAAAACTATGATAATTGATAAATGAAGATCTTGTGAAACTTACAATGGTCTTTGTATTTCCTCAGTTCTGTAATTATGGAGTTTCACCAAGTACAGACAGTTTCAAGTATCACTTATCTAAAGCATTAATTTTAGTATTGAAGGGAAATGATCTTTTCTTATGTTTGTAATCAAGAATTGGATGTTGATTTTGTAAGCTGAGACAACTGTCTGCAAATGTTTTCATAAATCTGAGAAAATAAGTCCAACAACAAGCTTATTTAAACGCTATACAGAAACAGTATGTACAAAGATCTTTTAACTGTGTTTAGCAACAGCATTAAAACGTTATTTTATGGTTTGTGATCGTGTGTGTTTCTAATAGCAAAGCCACATCGAGTTATCTACTGTGTCCACCGAGGGGAATCCAACCCCTGATTTTGGCGTTGTAAATCCGTAGACTTACTTACTGTAGTCTCATTGGGGGACTTGAAATGAAAAACGTATTTTCATAAATATCTTTAGTAAAGCAATATAAATACTTTTATATATATTGCTTTGTAAATTATATTTCAGTTGCAGTCATTGATACATAAATATTAATTTCATTTATTTATTTTCCATTTAACTTATATCGCATTTTGTTTTTCATTTCAAGCTTAATATTCGTACAATCCTAGGTTTTTTGTTCATGTACTGCTTAAAATGAAAAGGGGTGTCTTGACGATTTTTCCTTGCATCTTTATTTTTGAAAGAGAAGCCTTACCATCTATTTTATGTTTCATTTATTTTCAATATGCCTAAGTATGCCTTGGAAAAGTGTAACTTTCCTCATAGCTCAGTGACCTTATAAAATTTTATCATAAATGGATACATTCGTGAGTGCCAGCGCGAGCTCTGTGCCACATCTACATAAGCGATGTCTAGATAAAAATAGTATAAAGACTTTTGAAAGCTTAAAAGAAAAAGAACGCAAGTGTTCCTAGTTCATTTGAAAAGTTATACTTATATGAGCACTTATGATCAATAAATTTTTATATTGTGTTATCTAAACTTTTTATGTCATTCTTTAGCAACTCTGCTAATGTAGTTCATTAACTACAGTTGTACTTGTCTTGTTCTTTGCATTGAGCAAGGTAC
>NW_013668154.1:47083-91881 GCF_000517525.1 Limulus polyphemus
CTGTACAACGTTTCGACAAGAACTCAATCTAGAATTGTCTCAAGGATATTTTATTAGGATATCATAATAAGGCTGATGCGTGTGATTTGTTCCACATGTCTTAAATATTAATTTGTGTATTATGAATGTATAAACACGTTAGTATGAAAAGCGAAATTAAATTAAACACATGTTTTAACATTAAAGCAATATGGCCTAATTTAATAACAAATGAACTGCTCTGCTTCCATCATCCAATCCTGGTTTAGGGTTATGTTACTGATCAATAGACTTTCCTGTTCCCTGTTTGCCATGGCGAGGATTTCAATTATCGTCTACTTAATAGATTCGTTACACTATTACGTGCATGTAACTTAATGCTTGAAAATGCCATGAATCTTTTATTAGCATGTTCCTGTATGCGGACTGTTAACAACGTAGGGTGGGACCAATATAACCCAAAAATGTTTAGTATATCTATATTCACATACCACATTGGAAGTTGAGAATTTAAAATCCACGCAAAGTCAATTAGAGAACAGGAAATGGGTATCAAAAAAATGTATATTATTCAATAGACTTATATCGCAATTAAACGAACATAACAACGCAGTTTTTCTATTTTTTCGGTCTGATTTGTGCGTGATGAATACGTAAACATACCAGAGTATGAAAAATGAAATGGCATTACAACAACTTTACTAATATATCATTCACTATTCCATTAAATAGAGAAACGTATATTAAATCACAATATTTATTACGAATAAAACCATTTTAGAGTAACATACCTGATTACCCTTCAATCTTATAGTTTTTTCTATTATACGGTTGAAAAAAAAACATTTTTGGCACTTCTTGAAATGCTATTGATATATTTGGGAATTCATTTTCATATGAGGTAAACATTTGATGTAGACGTTTTAAAGTACTTTGTTTATTAGCTGTGTAATTACTCACCGGTTCTTCAAACAGATTTTTCTAAACTAAATATAAAACAAATAACTTGTGCGTCCATTAATTTGTTGGTTGCAGAGTCACTAATAGCATGTGAATCACGCAGTGTCCATGACATTGTTGGTTGCAGAGTCACTGATATTATGTCAATCACGCAGTGTCCATGACATTGTTGGTTGCAGAGTCTCTGATAGCATGTGAATCACGCAGTCTCCATGACATTGTTGGTTGCAGAGTCACTGATAGCATGTGAATCACGCAGTGTCCATGACTTTGTTGTTTGCAGGCTCATTATTTATGTGAATCACTCATAACATTTTAAGAAAATAGCTTTAGTACTGCTGGGGTTCCTTGTGTATATATTTTGTCGGTATTGAGTATCGTAACAGACAAAAGAATAAGATTAGTCAGTAAGATGCAATGTATTGAACGTTACAGTATGTGTTATATTTTGTTATAACATTACTCAGCATGGTGTAATATATTGAACGTTACAATGTGTGTTATATTTTGTTATAACATTACTCAGCATGGTGTAATATATTGAACGTTACAATGTGTGTTATATTTTGTTATAACATTACTCAGCATGGTGTAATATATTGAACGTTACAATGTGTGTTATCTTTTGTTATAACATTACACAATAAGATGCAATATATTGAAGGTTACAGTTTGTGTTATATTTTAATATAACAGTACTCAGCATGGTGTAATATATTGAGGGTTACAATTTGTGTTATATTTTGATATAACATTACTCAGTAAGATGCAATATATTGATCCCACCTCCAACGAATGGTGTAAACAAGTCGGTAATTTAAGAGTTAAAAATATTTTACACCAGCTGTAATTGGAGTAGAATATGTCACTGTTTTACACCAGACTGAATTGTTGTGATGTTAATATTGTGCAATAGTTTCTGCTGTAGAGAGTTTCACACTAGTCAGTACTGTTAAACTATAAAATTTTATACGCCATTTTGCATTGTTGAAAGTAAATATTTGTACAATAGATTGAACTTGTAAATTGTGAATATTCGATACTACCTTATACTATTAAAATTTAACATTTTACACTTGTTGGCGGTGTTAAGTCTTAAATATTTTCCATTAACATGCACTTTTACCGGAGGATATTTAACACTGGCTTGTACTGTATGTACTATAAAGAAATAGGTAGTTCAAATTAGCTTGGGCCTAACAGGCATAAATAATTGGTGTTTACAAATGATCAAGCTTGGCATGCCTAATGGTTTGAACCAGGCAGGAATCAGGTCTTCCCGCAATATGCCACTAAACATGCTTCGAATATCCAAGTTTCAGCTGATCGGTTGTAATAACTGTGTGGCAGTTAATCTTACTATTCGATTAAGATACTAACTCAAATGTGTCTTTAATTAGTTGTTTACGTTTCTATTTGTTTTTCGTATTGATACGTGTTTTGATATATGTATCGAACATGAATCATCTTATTGCTTATTCTCGAAAGTACGGTATAAATAATCATAATTTTGTACAAGTATTTCATGTACTTAAACATGGAACTTGTTTACATTATTTTTACAATCTGATACGCATGTAATATTGCACTGATACTTGTACCCAGTCGTACGTGACAATAATGACATTCCATCAGTCACTGTAAAAAAAAAAAAGTTTGAACTTGGCACTATTCCAAGATCATGTGGTATTAGTTTTAAATTACATTGTACGTTTATTAATGTCTATAAACTCAGTTAAAAATGAAAACTTTAGTTATGTTCGTTGTTGTACACTAAATTTCATACATTCTCCAGATTAACACAGATATGAAAAAATGGTAAAAAAACAGAATAAGAAGAATCAAAACATATATTTATAGTTGGATAAAAATCATGTTTGACTGCTGAACTGTTTTACTGCACTTTTCATATGATCCTTCATTATACGTTTCATATCAAAGGTGTGTTAACATTGCAATTCAGTTAGGCCTGGTATAAAAAATGCCTCCTGGGGAGTTACTCGTGGCAGACAAAACTAATATATCTGAAATTTTCTTTTTAGACACCTCTGGTTTAAAACATGTAATGAACAAATTAAGATGAAAGTATAAATATTCAGGAGTATAACGTGCTTTTTATCACAATATTATGCCTTCTGGTTTCCATGCTTAGTCAACTTTACACGTACAAACTGTAATGTTATATATTTCTATTGAGGTTGCTTATTGTTGTTGAGGGTTTGTGATATAGGTGTTAATTAAAATTTAAAGTATCATTAACATGCAGTGGTATTTTCATGTGTCTATTATTTTATTTTTAATTTCGGATTTCTCTCTCATTCTCTTTAGTTGAACAGAGGTTTGTTAGAACTGTCCTGTCCCCTAATGGACTTGCAACTGTAAAATCCAAAGTTTGATTCCCCTGGTAGACCTACTATCTGCCTTGAGCTAAAACAAAAAATAAGCTCAGCACTGTTTTAGTGTTACAATAATTCTGGGATTCACAATTCATAATTAATGACTCACGTGTATTTATTTATACTCCGTAATCTTACAACATATATCATTATTAGCTTCATATCTAGCTAAATATCTGGCTCGGTGAAGATCTAATCTTTAGACCTGAGTGAATCGAAATCTTCCCATCAGTTGTAATATACAACATACATCATTATTAGCTTCATATCTAGCTAAATATCTGGCTCGGTGAAGATCTAATCTTTAGACCTGACTGAATCGAAATCTTCCCATCAGTTGTAATATACAACATACATCATTATTAGATTCATATCTAGCTAAATATCTGGCTCGGTGAAGATCTAATCTTTAGACCTGGCTGAATCGAAATCTTCCCATCAGTTGTAATATCTAGCTTCCTTGAATATTTTTTCAAACATTTATCTTGGCTCGGTTTATGGTTTCTCTTCAGCCAGAACGCATAGTTAATGCGAAAGTCGGTCACATAAACTAGCTGATTCAATAAAACGTTTCCATTGTGGTGAAGCACTCTCCTTAAATGAAGAATCTAATTTACATGAAATACCTTATTCACCTAAAAGCTCCTATCCAAGTTTAAAACTCTTTACAATTATCAAAGAAGCAATTCAAATGAAATTATTCTTCTCAATTAAAAGCTCTAATTGATGTATAATAATCCATGAAACATGTCATTAGTGAATGTCATAAAAACGGTAATGAAGTAAGTAAAAATAACCTTTAAGACAATTCTTAACCCCTATATCTTAATATTTAACAAGTAAAAACGATAACATTTGTATGGTCGTGAGTACTTCCTTTCGTTAACTATTGTAAGTTCTATAAAATTCCATTCTATTGTATAGCATGATCTTATTATTAAGATTAGCTTCTGGTAATACCATTATTTATTGTACTTACTACTAATGTCGATATTTCATGATTTATTAAGTAAACTTAGTAATATATTCATACTTATGTCTGAATATATCATACAACTTGATCCCATTCTCAGGGTTAGACTTTATTAAATTCGTGA
The DNA here is from genome assembly GCF_000517525.1 of Limulus polyphemus. NCBI lineage: Eukaryota > Metazoa > Arthropoda > Merostomata > Xiphosura > Limulidae > Limulus > Limulus polyphemus. The sequence goes on from NW_013668154.1 coordinate 51,516, forward strand.
GGGTGAGGGATATATAACTTTAATAACATGTTTATACACGCTACTTATAATAAATTCTATAACTTCTCTACTAAATTGCTCTGGTTAATGTGGAATTTCTAACTTATAATTTGCTGAAATAATGATATAAATATACGCATCTTTCTTTTACTCTTTATATTTTCCCACTACTATTCTTACGTATCAAAAGCCATTTATCTTTGATTTCAAATTTATTACCGTTATACAGTCGAGGGTAAGAAATCGATCCTCGTTCTTTGCTCGCCATCCAGTATTAGAGGGAATTATCTAGACATTTGCTTTACTGGTGTCACGTTTTACTAGGAAGTCTGTGACAGAACAACAGTGTAATCCTCTTGGTATGAGGCTTATGTTCCTATGTACTTAATTGTACTTGCAATTTCTTTGTGTGTAAAGTTATCTTCACCTAACATTTCCAGACTAGTCTAGAAAGTATACATTTACAGTGATCTTTATGCAACTTTTATCAGATTAGTCAAAATGTAGTATACAGTAATGTTCATTTAACATTTATTACGCTATTCTAAGTAGCATGCTAGTCGACTGGTTTATGTAACTTTTTCAGACTAGTCTACATGGTAATGCTGTATTCTTTATGTAACTTTCTATTTGAACTTTGTGCATTACAAACCATGCTTACGAGTGTTCCATTGGCCTCTTTTTTTCAGGTATCGTTTCATTTTACTGATTGACCAAACTAATTGGGAGTGGCCTCTGATCTTAATGATCAGAGGTAATTTATGGATACATCTAGTAGTTTGTGCATAAAGTCTGTAACGGCATGTTTAACAGACGAACTGACAACGGTGACACTGGCGGAAGCAGTTATGTAGTACCGTGGTTATGGAAAATTGTTGTTGTGCAAGGTCTTGGATCCCCATCACTGAATTGTTTGAATTGTCATGAAAGTTTTAAATGATCAACCTTGGATGTGGAGGTTGAAAGAAGAAGAAGACCTCCACCAACGGAGAACGCGGTGGGTGAAGAAACCTAGCTGACCGTAAAAATATGTCTCGTGGAATCGAGTTGTGTGGTGAATGATAGATTGGACTGGTGGTAGGGGACACGTCTGGCATCAAGTATGCCAGTAAGAAACTAATTGTTTCATCACATTTGCTACAAGCATGGGTTCACTGTCTTATTGGAAAATGAGCTCTTGACAACATCTCTTTTTCCTAAGGGAATGACGTGATAGAGGAGAATCCGCTTGTACATGTCAGTAGTCAGGGTGCCATCAATTCTTTGTAAACCTCCAATACTATTATCTTATATGCATCCCACACTTGTATTGGTTCTTTAGCATGCTTCATTGTAAATGTTAAATACTGACCTTAATACCTTTCTCTTCCCTGCCTTTTAACAAATTATTGTTGATCACTATGACCATGATAGTTCATTACAGGGATCGCACAGGAGTTTGCTCAAAACTGTAATAGAACATTCGGGCAAAAACTGCTTTAAAAAGCAGACTCATCTTGAAACAAAAGTCAAAATTCTCTTTTCTATAGTTAAGACTACTCAAACATTGGTAATAAGCAAAACGAGTAATTTCACAGTGTATACAATGTCAAAATTTCCCATTTGTTCCTTTTATTATTATTATTATTGTTTCACGAGCCTATAGCAAAATCGGCTGGATATTTTGCACCAAAACCTAGAAAGATATACTATATGAAGGGCTGCGAATGTCCATGACCTATCTAAAAGTTGATTAATTTCCATTGAAAGTTGATTTATGGGGTTATAAGTACATAATAGATGCGATGTTGTTCTGAGCGACTGCTTTTGTACCTGGTTTAGTAAACAAGTACTTTAAAAGATACGAAACTTTATTTAAAGCGATGTTTTAGACGTATTTCTTTTATTTGACGTATTTGCTTTTCTACTGATAAAATGTTATATGCGCTTAATAAAATGGGTATTGTGTTTTACTTTAGGCATATATTTACCCTTTGCTGTACATTAAAAAAGGTCAACATACAAGATAATTAAAAACTTAGAATTTAAATCTACAAATAGAGATCGCAAAAAAAAGCAAGCAAAAAAGGCTGAAGATCTACTGCTGACAGTTTGCTCAAGCTACAAATCCATATGAAGTTATTGCAAGTAATATCTACAATAACCTGTGATCACACAGGAATTTTGCAAAAAACTGAAAGAGTAGATTTAAAGTTAATTCGATCTCCTTAATTTTGTCGTGCTGTGAAATTTCTAAGTCCTTCACTTTCCACCATAAATAAATCTGGTGTTTTTCCCAGTGTGCACGTTAGTTGGAAACTACAACCCGTGCATTTTCTTTCTCATTAATAGGAAACTGTCATGTAAAAGGTTTCCGATTTTACTGTTGCATATCGTTACTCGAGTCGTTATTGTTCATCGTTCCTCGAGTTTGCTGTCTCTTCGTGGATATCCGAGACTATATTTCAGCAAGCTTTTAACAGTTGACGATTACCATAACAGATTTCTCTACTCAGACTACGGTGGTGATTCTCTCTACCGTTTCATATACTTAACTGAAATCGTGAATGTGTATTCCGTATTTATTACCTCTGCATATAGCACTATTTCATACAGCTAATGCTGTTTTAAATAGTTGGTGTGAAGGTGACGGTTGTAAATGTTTTATTCATTATTATTCATTACCATTGCATATAGTACTATTTCATATAGCTATTGATATTACTAAACTGTTGGTGTGAAGGTGGCGGTTGTAAATGTTTTATTCATTATTATTCATTACCATTGCATATAGTACTATTTCATATAGCTATTGATATTAATAAACTGTTGGTGTGAAGGTGGCGGTTGTAAATGTTTTATTCAATATTTATTGCCAATGCATATAGCACTATTTCATATAGATATTGCTATTTTTAAATTGTTGGTGTTAAAGTATAGGTTGCAAATGTTGATGATAATTGGCGCAGGCTGTTGAGAACATGTGCATCTGTCATGTAGACCTAACAAGGTAAGCATGTTACTGAATCTGTTTACATTGCATTAAGCTGTGTTGATTTATTTTGAAGAAACACTATTCCGTTCTGATGAGATTGTTTTGTTATTTTGCACCAAAACCTAGACACATATGCTATATAAAACGCTGCAAGTGTCCATACATATTTAGAAATTTTATTCTTTTTCATTGACGGTTGGCTATAAACACATAATATATGCGATGTTGTTGTGAGCGGCTTCCATTGTACTTGACACTTGTTAAACGCGTGTTCGCACGAAACCTCAGGTACAAAATTACCTGGCTCAATAAATAATGTTTGGATGAAAATAAAGCCAATGCAGCAGTAAACTGTTAAAAAACATGTAACATTCAACTGAACGGATATGCACGTATATAGCTTAAAATTTATTCTCCATCAATAGACATAAAAAAATCTTAAGAAACGAGATTAGTAAACATCGTTAATTTCAAAAGGGAGAATAGGGATCGCCAACAAAGTACAGAAACAAGTTGAATCCAAATACAAAGAATATATTTTCGTGACTATAGCCAAGGACTCTAAAAAAGTAAACAAACAAAGTTGGAAATACTGTCTACATTATTTTCTCAAGCTACAAATCCCTATTTTGACTAAAATTGATAAGTACTGTAAACATGGAGTCAAAATAGAGATTTGCAGCTTAGAAAATAATATAAACACTATTTCCAGCTTTGTTTGTTTAATTGTTTTAGAATTCCCAGTTGTAGGCTTGAAAATATGATCTTTGCACTTTGATTCAACTTGTTTCTGTAATTATTTGACGATCCGTATTTCCCCTTTATAAATTAATAATTTTTACTAATTTTGTTGCAACAATTTGAACTTGGATACATCTGTAGGAGCGTCTCAGCCCATTTCAGCCTTTTCAGTTAGTTATCACACTAAGAATTAGTTTTGAGCAGTTACGTATCGATTGATGTTACTTCGTGCTAATATGTATCCTACTATTATGAAGTTAACTTAAATCTAGGTTCATTGGCAAAACCTGTGTTAGATTGTCGTGTTACTTAACATCAGTTTCCTAGCTCAGTGGCTTCTATTGTTAACAGTACTAATTTCATGTATTTTCTTCAGAGCTTTCATACGGCTCTTACTGAAGCAATAAATTTCAACACAATCTGTCACATGGAATAGTCTTCAACCAAAACTTTTTCTATACGTTTGTCACATGTCATTTCTGTTCTGGAAGCCCTGATTGAATTGCCACACTAGTACTTGGAACAGTGTGACTGTCAAAGTTTTTCTAGCTTCTCCTTTATAAATGCATTATATTATCTTCGGTCTTCTACATTTGAACAGAATTAAGTGTTAGTATTTGTTGTATAGGAAGGTGTTAGATTTTTTCTCTTCCATTACAAATGCTTTGGTCAACTTGCACTCTGAACCTGTCTCATTACATGTTACATTAAGTGTTATAATGAAAACATTACTATTTTGTCAATTATTGTACTGATTATATCACATGAAGTGTTTGGATTGAAATTGGTAGAGTAAGCAAATCAATGTTTTTTTGTTTTTGTTTTAGTTTTGAACCAGATTTTTTACCTTAAAAGCTTTATTTGCTCAATAAATAAGTAATAGTAATTTGACCTATATGGTTACTTTATGATAATCAGCTTAATTAATTAAGATAACTTCACAGACATTCTAGTAAATTTATAGCCAGATATCTGATTTTTAAACAGTAGGACGTGAAATAAACCAGTGCCCCCCAGTGGCACAGTGGTATGTCTGCGGACTTATATTGCTAGAAACCGGGTTTCGATACCCGTGATGGGCAGAGCACAGACAGCTCTTTGTGTATCTTTGTGCTTAATAACACAATAAACCAAAGGTTCTCAAACAGGGAAAGTGTGTTAAGGGGCCGTAGCAAAAGCACAAGATACGCAGTGTTATTAAGATAATCAGTATATATAACTTGATTGAGAGGGAGCCTCAGTTAGGATGCGGAATGTTCTGGGGACCATGTGCTGAGTAATTTTGGAAACCCATGATATAAACTTCTCAAAATATAGAATCGGTGAAAGGTTTGAAAGGTTCTTAAGTAAAAGGTGGCCTCTTCTACTCTAAATTTAAGAAATCAAGTATTTACAGGATCATAGGCTAGAAAAGAATCACTAACAATCGTCTTTCTCTGTTTCATGTTTAATGAAATGCATCCACCAAAATCTGGCGACATACAATTCTCCTGGTTCATGTAGTTGAGATCTGTATACATAGGTAAAATATTTGTTAATTACAGCGGACAAACGGGAGCCTCTGTTGGACACACTCTTCATACATTACTTATGAAATCCAAAGATACTGTCTTCGTAAACATTTTCCCGTGAGTTATTAAAGATTTAATGGAACACATATTGCCATTAGGACTACAACTAATTGCATATTTTTACTTTTTCATTCAGAAGATCAGCACTGCCTTTAATCCCCCCTCTTCAGTGAAATCATTTAGTGAGAATAAAGCTGATCTAACGGAATGCCTAGGTGGGGGGATGTAATGAAGTTGGGAGAATGAATCATCAAAAAAAGCTGATTACAAGTTTTCGGAAGTTATGAAAGAAGGTAAACGAGGAGAATTAAGACGCTAATCGTGACACGCTATTAACTGTACAAGTTGTAACATGTTAGAATGTTTAATATATCTATCTAGCTTTATTACAATGCTGCTATTATAGAGATTGTTTTGCATTGTTAAATTACTACATGAATTTAGTACTAACTTAATTCTCCTAAGCTGGCTGAATCTCTTGAGATAGTATTAGGTTTATGGCCGAAAATATTTTTAACAACGAGGGTACCCAGCTGATGAAAAAAAAAATGTATTTCAATACTTATCAGCAAAAACGAAAGCGAATTATATTCAATTCGCTTTACATACTGTTTTTACCTAACGAGGTGGCTAACTCTGATAGGAATTTGATATTAACGCAACAAGGAAATAGGTGTGCGGAAGTCACTATAGACACCTGAAAATAATAAATTACAATATTACCAATCATTCACCGTAGAATCAAGAAAGAAGGTGACGATAACATGATGGAATTACTCCAGTGACTAATATTTCACACATCAAACAACAATAACTGTTTTTATCCTCAGGATGTTTTTCTTTTTTATATAAACAGGTGAAAGTTTTGAATAAACCATCTAACTTGTTCTTTTTTTTTGTCTTGGTTGTTATTGTTTGTTTTTTTTTATCAACGAGTCACAATATAAATAAGAAACATACTTCCTATTTTTTATACCCTCGTCAACAATTCGCAAAGCATGAAAGATTGTTGTTGTTTGTTATTAAGCGCAAAAATACACAATGGGTTTCTAGCAGTATAAGTCCGTTGACAGACCGCTGTCTCCACTAGAGGGCAGCATGAGAGTAGCCGAAGAGTTGGCAGTGGGTGCTTTCCACTTTCAATACAAAGTTCATCAGTTTCGGTTTTGGGCAAGAATTCTAAACAAAACAAATTATGTAATTTTCTTAAGATATTATACGCAACAATGAAAAGAAAAAGACGTACAAATCCCGATAAAATTTATTTAACACAAGAATTATATATCGAATTAGCTAACTTTTGTGTCCTAATAATCATTAAAACATTAAAATGTAATAATTTTATTTCTATGTAGGAGATGTAAAGCTAGATATCAAACTCGAAGATGTACAATTTCCAGCCGAAACCATTTTGTTAACAGATGCGCAAATAAGGTATATCTTAAGTTCAATAATCAGTATAGCGTGGTATTTGTCCTTCAGCCTAACTTAGATGTTCGCCAATACGAAGTCGATGTTCTATGTTAGCGTTTGGTAAACAATTCACGCTATGTGTGATTGTTATGTGACTATTCAATTAACACTAGTATGAGATTTCTTACTACACTCAGGTGCTAAGAAACATTCCCCGCCAGAACCATTACAAGTTCGCGTATAAGAGCATTAATAGTTGCAGCAACACAACACACTCGGGTATCATGTAACAACACTTGCAGGTATCACTTAACAGCACATTCGGCTCGCTGGAATCATGTAATAACATCACACTCAGGGATCCTAGTACAGCATTGCTATTGTTATATGACACTCAATTCTCATATAACAACATACACAGTGTTACGTAACAACACATTCGGGTGTAATGCCGCAGTACACCTTATAATCATGTAACGCTACACCAAAGTGTCATATAACAACATACGCAGTGTCATGTAACAACACATTCGGGTGTAATGCCGCAGTACACCTTATAATCATGTAACGCCACACCAAAGTGTCATATAACAACATACGCAGTGTCATGTAACAACACATTCGGGTGTAATGCCGCAGTACACCTTATAATCATGTAACGCCACACCAAAGTGTCATATAACAGCATACGCAGTGTCATGTAACAACACATTCAGATATGATGCCATAGTTCACCTTAGAATCATGTTACACGGCATCCAAGCGTCTTATAACAACATAACATACGCAGTGTCACGTAACAACACATCCAGGTATAATGTTACAGTACACTTTAGAGTCATGTAACACGACATTCAAGTGTTATTATAAAAGTTCACTCAGATGAAATGCACTTGACATTCTGGAAAACTAGCATTCAATGTTGACAACGTGTAACATTTTATTTCTTAACGCTACAAACTAGCTGTACTTCCGCAGGATTCCCGAAAGTGTTCGGTTTCAAGAGTAATTAAAACCAAAATTAAGAGTGACAAATAGTTATATTTCTTGCTTTTGAGGTTCATATGTCATACTCTGTTGTAGCCTACAGAGTGCATAATTCTTCTCGTGATTCATGCCATATACACGTTTTACTTACATCACGACAGTACAAACTGTAGCGTTAAGGATTCTTTCTGTAACGTCATTTTAGTATCGACTGACTGACTGACAGACAACACACTACTGTATAGAGATGCGACTAGTTAAAACAGGTGACCCCTCCAGGCGGACTTCGGCCCTCTTTCGGGAAATAATCAAATGTTTTTGGACCATATTAATTGTATTCTCAAAATGAATTTACAAATCCTTTCACTTTTTATATATAGCAGTAGTCTAACAATATACTAACAAACATTAGGTAGACCTCTTTTCTGTCGCTTTAGAAATGTAATTAAAATACTATTTTATGTGCTATAATGAGGAAACAACTCATATGAAACAGTATTACGCTAGCTTAACAAAACTAAAATATTTACAAGGTAGAAAACAGTCTTTAACAACCATATTTTTTTCTTCCCAGTAAGCGGCTTACATCGTCCATGATGACCTACTCCACATTAAAAAACAGACGTTTTCTTACCGGGTCGAAAAACAGCCAAGAAAAGCAATCGATTTCCTTTTCTTGATCAGGTCTTGTCTACCTGATGAGATGTACACAAGGAATTTAGCCCCAAGTGTTTATACGCGATCCACTGTAACGTTCACTAACATCGTTCCAGGTTGTTCTAACGAAAGGCCTAAAGCAGAGCAACAAATTAGACCCAATTTTAAATTTCATGGGATATTCAGCACGTTCTCTAACTAAGAGTCTTGTTTTGAAATGACTAATCTAGAGTTTATCAAAGTTAGATAAATCCAGCGGATTGGTTCGCTTGAGCTCCCAAAATGTACACGTTCTAGTTAACTTTCCAAATCACTCAAATAATTCACTATACATATAATGCTAAACAAAGACGTCAGGCTTTATTCGCAATTTGCCACTACGATTCTGTATTCATGATATTGATCTTGCTTTCAGCGGGATAAAGTACGGAGTAAAACAACGCAATAACTTTAACATTCATGTTTGTTAAACATCGTGGAATTGTGACTAGTAGAAAATTTACTTAATTGTATTTTTCTATAGTTCTCGATAAAACGATATAACTAATTAACTTCATTTAGTCAACTGATATATGAATTACGTCTGCAACTTCTGTTCTATCTGATAAATTAACAGAGTTAATCAAGTTACTATTAACTCAATTAATGTACTTCTGCAGGGTACTCGAAAGTGTTCTGTTTCAAGAATGAATAAAACAAAAATTAAGAGTAACAAATATTTTTATTTATTGCTTTTGAAGCTCATATTTCATGCTGTTTTGTAGCCTACAGAGTGCATAATTCTTTTCGTGATTCATGGCATGTGTACGTTTTACTGACGTCACGATATTGCAATTTTAAGCATCTCTTATGTGACGCCATTTTATTGTCTACTTACTGACTGACAGACAATACACTATTGTATACTGGTTGAAACAGGTGTCCCTTCCAGGCAGCCTTAGGCCCCCTTTCGGAGAAATTACACAGGCCTGTGAATTTAAACTTCATAAAAGTTGTTTTGGTTTTAGTGCCTGATTTTACATAATTCAGCTACGCAGATTTCGAAAATAATATTCATTTTTTTCTATCACGTAAAGCTTTTTTACAAATCGGAAAGAAAAAACTTTTACTTAGATCAAGTTATTATTTCGTTTACCACAATGAAAATGAATTTTATTATTATGTTTGATAACAAAAATACAAACAAACTGAAGAAAAGAAAAGAACATTGATGTCAAACGAATATCCATCCTCATTCATCCTGATTTTTTTAATGAAATCCAGTTCTTTTAGTCTCAAAACTACGTGTTCTGATTTTACTTTTATGTATTGCATTATGATGTTTTGTGAAAAATCTGTACGTGATGGAGAAAAATGGATATCATTTTCGGACCTGTAAACATTTCAAGACAATAAAATCATCACAAGCCTGTGTAATTATTGCGTGAATGCTGAAAACTTTTATCTCTTGTAAATATAAACGATCCACGAATAGGACAAAACTATGTAATACGTGAGAGTTCCAATTATTTTACTAGATATAAGTCATTTTAATAACATCTATTATGTATTAAATGTACGGAAGATGTTTTGGGGGCATCTAAATGAACATATAATGTATTCTTATCTGCTCTATGTTAGATAAATAGATACACAAACAGATTGATCGAAACAAACTGCACGTGTTCACTCATCATTTGGTGGATAATGGCAGTTTTGCTGTATTTGATTTCCATAATTCACACAAAACACTCTATAAGCTATATACACACTTCTCAAAGAGTTATAGTCATATCTAGACATTGAAGACATCAATCGTTGAATGTAGAATGTGAACATTGATATGCTCTAAGCAAAACGATAAGCAGTATCTTGGAGTACTGGTTTTAACTTTAGATGTGGTTTGCTGTCGGTCCTGACAGATTTGGGTGCTTCAGTTACTCTTTGAACGTTTTCTTTACATATCTTTTATTTTTTGTTTTTACTAAATTTTTAGTCATATTTTTTTATCTTTTATCCTACTTTCACTTATTTCAACTCCAAACCTGGTGTTCCAAATGTAGACTCATTCTTGACCCCTACACAACACAATTCATATTTTTTTACGGGAAACTGCGTAAAATAATGAAATAAACAAAACATGTACGAATAAAAACTACGACGAAATTAAAACTACAGAAACTGAAAAATACCAAGGAAATATTTATGACAATAAATTAACGTAGTAAACGAACATTAGCAAAACCATATCTAAAGCCATTTCTCAGATCAATATCCTGGAAGCATTAAATACTCTAAAAGTCAAAACAAAACTATCAATATACAAAACGCATATGCGTTCTACCATAAAATACGGCAGTGTAACACTGTTATACACATCAGACTGAAATTACCTCAAAGTATACAAACAAAGCAATCAGATTAATTAATCAACTACCCACATACATATAAGACAAAAACTACACATATCAACCAAACTCTTATACATAAAGGACAGGTTCTTTGAAAAACACACGTCAAATAACTGCAAAGAGCAACCAAACGCCCACACATAAAGGACAGATTCTTTGACACACGTCAAATAACTGCACACAGCAACCAAACGCCCACACATAAAGGACAGATTCTTTGACACACGTCAAATAACTTCACAGATCACACAAAGGACAAATTCTTTAGCATACTCACTTTACATAACCCACAGATCATAAACTCCTAAACATCAAGAACAGACTTTGTAACACACGAATTAAATAACCACACAGATCAACGAAACTCCCACACAAAAAGACAGATTCTTTGAGATACACAACAAATAACTGTAAACATCAACCAAACGCCTACAAATAAAGGACAGATTTTATAACACTCGTCAAATAACTACAAAGATCAGCCAAACACCCACACATAAAAAAAAGATTATTTGACATACACAACAAATAACTACACAGATTAACCAAACATCTACACACAAAGGACAAATTCTTTAACAAACACGTCGTATAACTAAACAGAGCAACCAAACAACCACACATAAAGGACAGATCTTATTACACTCGTCAAATAACTACAAAGATCAACCAAACTCCCACACATAAAGTACAGGAACTCTAACACACAAAAGTTATAAAATTAAACAGAGCAACCAAACGGCCACATATAAAAGACAGATTATATAATACACTCGTCAAATAATTACACAGAGCAGCCAAACGCTCACACATAATAGACAGATTAATTAGCATACACAACAAATAATTACAAAGATCAAGCAAACACCTACACATAAAGGCCATATTCTTTGACATACACGTCAAATAACTACACAGGTCAACCAAACTCCCATACATAAAGGACAAATCATCTAACATACACAACCAAAAATTACACTGATCAACCAAACGCCTGCACATAAAGGACAGATTCTTTGACATACACATCAAATAACTACACAGATCAATCAAACGTCTAGACATGATAAACAGACTTTGTAACACACACGTAAAATAACTTAACAGATTAACCAAACGCCCACACATAAAGAACATATTCTATATTACCCACTTCAAATAACTACACAGATCAACCAAACGCGCATACATAAAAGACAGATTATATAATACACACGTCAAATAACTACACAGAAGAATCAAACGCGCATACATAAAAGACAGATTCTTTGACATACACACGTCAAATAGCTACACACACCAAGCAAACGCCCACACAAAATAGCAGATTCTTTAACATGCACATCAAATGACTACAAATATCAACCAAACTCCCATACATAAAGGAGACATTAACAAGCTTACACGCATCAAATGACTACACTTATCAACCAAACGCCCACACATAAACAATACATTCTAAAATGCACACGTCAAATAGATACACAGAGCAATCAAATGCCCAATCATAAATGACAGATTCTTTGACATATACATCAAATAACTACACATATCAACCAAATTCCCACACATAAAAACAGATTAATTAGCATACACACGTGAAATAACTACACATATTAACCAAACTCCCACACGTAAAGAACAGTTAAATTAGCACACACACACGTCAAATAACTACACAGATCAACCAAACTACCACACATGAAGGACAGATTCTTTAACATACACGTCAAATAACTACACATATCAACCAAATGGCTACACACAAAAGACGGATTATTTACCATACACAGGTCAAATAACTATACATATCAACAAACTCTTACACATGAAGAACAGATTTTATAACGTAAACGTCAAATAACTACACAGATAAACCAAACACCCACACTTCAAGAACAGATTCTATAATACACACGTCAAATAATTACACAGATCATGCAAAGGCCAACAAATAAAGAACAGATTCTTTGACATACACATCAAATAACTACACACATCAACCAAACGCCCACACATAAACAACAGATTCTATAATACACACTTCAAATAACTAAACATATCAACCAAACACCCACACATAAAGGACAGATTAATTAGCATATATACGAAATATAACTACACATTTAAACCAAACTCTCACAAGTAAAGGACAGATTCTTTAGCATACACACGTCAAATAACTACACAGATCAACCAAACGTCTGCACATAAACAACAAATTCTTTAGTATACAAATATCAACTTAATACATACATCAATCAAACGCCACCACATAAAGGACAAATTCTATATTATACACATCAAATATCTACACAGATCAACCAAATTCCTACACATAAAAGACGGATTTTATAACACACGTCAAATAATTACACAGATTGTCGAACCGCCTACAAATAACAGACAGATTATTTATCATTCACACGTCAAATAACTACACAGATCAACCAACTTCCCACACATAAAGGACAGATGTTATAACACACGTCAAATAATTACACAGATTGTCGAACCGCCTTCACATAGCAGACAGATTCTTTATCATTCACACGTCAAATAGCTACACAGATCACGCAAACAACCACACATTAAGGACAGCTTCTTTGACATACACATCATAGAACTTCACATATCAACCAAACGCCTACACATATAGGACAGATTATTTAACATATACTCGTCAAATATACTCGACAGATTATCCAAACTCTTACTCATGAAGGACAGATTTTCTTACACACACATCAAATAACTACACAGATTAACGAAACTCCTACACATGAAGAAAATATTTTATAGTACACGTCAAATAACTACACAAATCAACCAAACTCTCACACATTATGGACAAATTCTTTGACATATACATAAAATAACTTCATAGATCAACCAAACGCTCACACATAAAGGACAGATTTTATAATACCCGTGAAATACCTACACAGATACCTCAAACTCCCTCACATAAAGGATGGATTCTTTAACATACACATCAAATAACTACACAGATCAACCAAACGTCTACACATAAAGGGCAAATTCTTTACCATATACACCTTATAAACTACACAGATCAGCAAACGCTCATATTTTAAGGCAGAGTTTTTGACATACACATCAAATAAATACACATTTCAACCAAACACCTGCACATAAAGTACAGATTCTTTACCATACACGTGTCAAATAACTACATAAATAAAGCAAACGCACACACATGAAGGACAAATTCTATATAACACACGTCAAGGCCAGACTAATTAGCACACACACGTCAAATAACTAGACAAATTAACCAAACTCTTACAAATGAAGGACAGATTTTGTAACACACACGTTAAATAACTATACAGATTAACCAAACGCCCACACATAAAGAACAAATTCTATAGTACATACACCAAATAACTACACAGATCACGCAAACGCCTACACATAAAGGACAGATTCTTTGACATACACATCAAATAACTACACATATCAAACAAACGCCCACACATAAAGACATATTCTTTAGCATACACACGTCAAATAACTACACAGATCAACGAAACTCCTACACATAAAGACAATATTTTATAACACACGTCAAATAATTACACAGATCGACCAGACGCCCACACATAAAAGACAAATTATATAATACACACATCAAATAACCAACAGATCAACCAAACTCCTATATATATAGGACATCTTCTTTACGCTAGCAAAAATTACCTACAAAAAGCCAAACTAAGGAACGAACTAACCTTTACTTTTCATCTACTAAACAATACTCCTCCTAGACACCCACCTCAAACAATACTCCTCCCAGACACCTCAGGTTACACTGTCACTTTACGTCACTAACAACATTTTAACTTATTGTTAAGCGTCTGAAAACACGCGAACTAATATATTTCCAACTATTTAAAAAGTTAATTTTCATTGTAGCTAGAACCTGATTTACTATAACAATACCTAAACGCTGATGCCAAATCCGCACAGCACACACACAAATTGTGTTTAAAATCAGTACATCACATAATAGTTTTGGCGTCATAATAGTTTTCTTCAATATTACTATCGCATACTTTATTAGAACTTGACATCATTACACAGTACATTAGAACTTTGCATCATTACACAGTACGTCACCTTACATTTTAGGTATCATTAGCATTCGGCACAACTCATTGTATTTTCGTTATTGTTATCATTATTATTTCGTAAACACAAATAGCGATTTGGTATCATCACATCACGTACCGCTCTAGGATTTTGCATCGGTACATAGTATATCACATCATAGTTTTGGCATCATCAAATCACATGCCACATCAATGTTTTAAAATAATCAAATAGCATAACATTTTAAATTTTGACAAACAACACAGCATAACACATTAAATCTCTGACAAAAACAGATAGCGTAACGTCTTAGATTTTTGGCATCATTATATCGCATATCGCACAATAGTTTTGGCATCATCACACCAGATGTCACATTAGAAATTTGACAACATCACTTAGAATAGCACATTATAGTTTGGATTCATAATGATGCATAACATGTTAGTTTTTGTCTTTATTATATCACAAAACATGTCCGATATTTTATATCTCTACAATACCCAGCTCCTTAAGGTCTTGCTATTACAACTTCTATCACACTGTGAATGTTTTAAACATCGTTTAGACATGGTCGTTATGGAAATATTAGCCCACTCTTTTTAAATTTTAGTTATACTATTTGCAATTTTCTCCTATCCTTTTGTTTCTTCTGGAAGTTGTTAATCTACACTTTCAGCTTTTTACAAAGTAAACCACATTAATAGGATACACATTTTTCATGAACTACATTATCAACACAAACACACACATACGTCCATGTCTATTTTATTACTCTTCTAAAACCTGTGTACATCTGAAGTTCACCGAAGTCTATTTTTCAAACACGTTAGTGGTTCTTAGCTCTCTTTTTAAGAATTTTGTCACGATCGTTTGCGACCGTCGTTTTCATCCAATGAAGTAGCTCGCTGGCTGGTTCTACACTACAGTCGCTCAAGTGTAGGCCGAGTATAGATTGGACCGAGATCTTGCCCTCGTGAGCATTAGCTACGGAGGCTGCATGATCACTAGATACACTTATTTCTGCTCTGGGGCATTCGAGAGAAAACGGCACCATACCCAGCCTATGGCGGACTCTTATCCAACCTATGAAGATGAGGTAAAATCAATGTAGTTTTCAAGTAGGAGGTAGATTTTTCTTGGAATTATGAACATTTTAACTGTAATATATTGTATTATTTGTTTATTTCGTTTGTAATTTTCATTTACTAATACGAAATGTTCATAATTTCTTTTCAGGTACATTGTAGCACTATGTTTAGTGTAAAGAACACAAAAAAGACGTTTTTTTGGCACAATGAAAGATAAAATCTTTATTATTAGTTATAGCCGACTAGTTTCGGTAACACAGTTAACATCAAGGCTAGTATCTACAGTGTAGATAACAGCATACACTACCCCTGATGATGGTAACTATGTTACCGAAACTATTCAGCTATAATCTATAAGAAAGATTTCATCTTTCATTGTGCCAAAAAAAGTCGGTTTTTATGTTCTTTACTCTAAATGAAATGTTCATCTTTAAGGGTTTTTTTTAAGTTATCAGACTTTCTCTCTCTCTCTCTTTCTCTTATGCACACACACACACATTTATGTACATGTACAAACAATTTAGGTTTTATTCAAGCTGCTCTGAAGGACTACCTTTACGTCTTTACTTTTATAACCTTAAGTAAAAAAAAGTTAATAAAACATCATTTTCCTTGATTCCAACTGCTGCTGAGTAACGGAATATTGTTGTTGTCATCGGTACTGACATCTGTCGTTCTAGCTAAAGGATCCTTTATATCCTCTTCTCTTGCTTATCAGTTGACTAAATTTGACTACTGGATTTTGGCTACGCTATTCATAAGTTGAAATGAATATGATAAAATGAGAACTTCAAAAACAGCGTGTCTGTTGTCAGAAATCAACTTGAAATATGCTGCGGTGTACTTTTAAGTATCAGTACCATATAAAGTATGTTGGCTGTTCATACTTTAGTATCAGTACCATGTAAAATAATATGATTGTTCATACTTTAATATCAGTACTATATAATGTATGTTGGCTGTTCATCCTTAAGTATCAGTACTATATAATGTATGTTGGCTGTTCATCCTTAAGTATCAGTACTATTTAAAGTATTATGATTGTTGATACTTTAGCATCAGTACAACGTAAAGTAATATGATTGTTGATACTTTAGTATCAGTAATAGTTAAAGTAATATGATTGTTGATACTTTAGTATCAGTATTTGTTTTGTTTGTTTGTTTTAAATTATGCACAAAGCCACACAAGGGCTATCTGTGCTCTGCCCACCACGGGTATCGAAACCTGGTCTCTAGCGTTGTAAGTCCGCAGACATACAGCTGTGCCACTGGGGGGCTAGTATCAGTACCATATAAAGTATGTTGGCTGTTCATACTTTAGTATCTGTACCATGTAAAATAATATGATTGTTGATACTTTAGTATCAGTACTATTTAAAGTAATATGATTGTTGATACTTTAGTATCAGTACCATATAAAGTATGTTGGCTGTTCATACTTTAGTATCTGTACCATGTAAAATAATATGATTGTTCATACTTTAATATCAGTACTATTTAAAGTGATATGATTGTTCATACTTTAGTATCAGTACTATGTAAAGTAATATGACTGTTCATACTTAAGTATCAGTACAATGTAAAATAAGCAGGCTGTTCATAAAAAGCACAGTAAATTTGATTTAAAATACGATATAGTATTGATTAAAAGATAGAGATTCATATTAAGACAATGGTAATGAGACAATTGCTGATACACGGGTTGTGTAAAACTAGTTCTAAGCCTTAAACTTCCTTCCAAGTTAGCCATCGAAACTAAATGAACTTAGCTGCCACACAGACAGCGATTAAACAGAAAACAAATTATAATGATACAAATTGTTTTTCCCTTCGAAAAAAATCATGTATTCACATTGTGGAAAATTTCTTGCAGTGTGTAATATTCACATCTATAATATTCAAAGATATATTTCACAACATACTCACGTTATTTTAGTCTAAGTAAGCAAGACTGTAAAGGGTTGGAAAACTGAGTAATACAATTATAAGTACGATAGAACATTCTATGTATAAATGTTCACATTTCTGTTTAAAACCAGCGCGAAAAACTCAAAATCATTTAAATTTCTTTTCCAAAGCCTTAATGGCTATGAAATATATAATATATATACGTCTCTAACATCAGGAGATGCTTTACAATAGTTTTTATACATCAGTGTAGTTTTAAGATAAGGTCATGGGTACAAACATTAAAGTATGTTTGTATTGGGACTTTATTTTCTAGAATTCTAGAATATGCTGGTAAGATGGGGAAAATGTGATTTCATAAAACAAATATGTGTATAGAGAGAAAGATGTAAAAAACTGTTGTTTAGCTGAAGAATATATAAATTATTAAATGTTCTAATTACGATTTGTTTAAAAACGGCAAAGTACTTGTTTTTTATTACAATCACTAGAGGTATACACTGGTTAATATAATGTTGGCAGAAAAATTAAAGTTGTGTAACATGGAAGAATGCGCTGGCTAACATAGAGAAATAAAAGTACTGTAACATCAAAGTAGACATTGGTTAATATAGAGTGCTGGGAGAAATGAAAGTTCTTTAACATGGAAGTATACACTTATTAACATAGGGCGTTAAAAGTTCTTTAACATGGAAGTATACACTTATTAACATAGGGCGTTAAAAGTTCTTTAACATGGAATTATACACTTATTAACATAGGGCGTTAAAAGTTCTGTAACATGGAAGTATGGATTTATTAACATAGGGCGTTAAAAGTTCTGTAACATGGAAGTATACTTTTGTTAAGGATAACATACAGTGTTGGTAGAGAAATGAAAGCACTGTAACTTGGAAGTATACACTGGTTAGTATAAAATGTTGATAGAAAAACTGAAAGTCTCGTAACAAGAAAGTATATATTGGTTAATTAACATGGATGTTAGCAAAGAAAAATGGTTCTGTAAGATGGTATTAAACACTGGTTAACATAGAGTGTTCTTTAACATGGAAGTAAACACTGGTTAACATAGAGTGTTCTTTAACATGGAAGTAAACACTGGTTAACATAGAGTGTTCTTTAACATGGAAGTATACACTGGTTAACATAGAGTGTTCTTTAACATGGAAGTATACACTGGTTAACATAGAGTGTTCTTTAACATGGAAGAAAACACTGGTTAACATAGAGTGTTTTTAACATGGAAGTATACACTGGTTAACATAAGCACATAAGAAGTTAGTTCATTTATTTCAAGTCTCTGACTTCGCTATACATAATTTCGAAGTGTTGACTAGAGGGAGGGCAACCTAGAATCTGAGCAGAAGTTTAAACGGCTACACTTAACCGAATGACAGTTAGAGTTATGCAGTTGAAACTGAAGAGCGTGTTCTGCAATGTTCGCGGCTCGAACCTCGGTATTTCTGATCCGCAGCTGGGAACGTTAACTACTAGATCACACCGTCTCCAATTGATTACAATAATAAGTGATAAGACCACAAGTACCGAGAATTATAATTATGCTTTTAAACTCAACTGTGTCATATGAGAAATATGAAATCGGTTTTGCAAATGCAAACGTGCCATAGTTTTTGGTGGGGATCACAAGAAGTCACATGAAGAGAAGGCAAAAACCTCCGTACTGTGAGGAAATACGAGAGTTGTAAACGGACATATTTTTCTTCTTTAGTAGGACATTGCTCTGCAATAAACATTTCTAGTAGGTTCAAAAGAAAACAAATAAAATCGTTTGTTAATTTTCCTTGCCAAACATTTTTACACTTTTTTTTTACTGTTTACTTTATTGCTTAAGTTAGTCCCATGATGCTAGACGAGTGTTATATTTTCGCGTGCAGACCGTTTCAAATAAATTATTCGCGATTTACAAATCCCGTAATTTCGAATGTAGTGATACTATAGATGGATCTCGAGAATTTTACACAGCAACGCTCTTCAAGGTTAGATCTCATTGATATTGTTAGGATTTAATGACTAAATCAGTACGTAAGCATACTACAGTTTCTTTTTTTACGATCATGGTAAGTTTTATTTCAAAACTATTAATTTTTAAAGCACACATTTTCACTTGAAGTTTTACTGTAATCAGTTTCATTCGAATGAAAGATTTTCCAGTTTATTTGTACTTCTAAGGTTGGTATAGCTCGTTAAGTAACACAAATAAAACGTTATTGTTTTTCTCAAAACAATAACGTTTTACTGTAATCAGTTTCATTCGAATGAAAGATTTTCCAGTTTATTTGTACTTCTAAGGTTGGTATAGCTCGTTAAGTAACACAAAAAAAATGTTATTGTTTTTCTCAAAACATCATGCCCAAAGAAATTGCGTTTATTAAGCCTAAATGTAAGTCAGTTTGTCTTTTGAAGACAGTTTCTAGACAAGATCTCTTTTACGTAAACTCCTGGGCATTGTCAAAACTGTTGACATAAAATCATGATCTCATCGGTAAATTCTAATAATATTGGAGAAATGAAGCACATTATGCTCATATAATAATAGGTAGGCAAATATATTATAATAATAGGTAGGCAAACAACGATTTATAAACATAATGAAGTGATTTTTTTGGGGGGGACATACTACATGTTTAAACAGACTAATGTTCTATCGAAACATGTAGTATGTCCCCCCCCCCCAAATAAATCGTTGTTTACCAACTTATTAAATTCTAAGAATGTTGAGGTTTTGGTGAATTATGAGAACATCACTTGATAAATGAGAATTCATTCGGTTCCTTCTCTGTAAAAAGGAATAGATGCGAGTAGTGAAGATTCGATGGATTGAAAACTAATATGTTCTACATATGCTCTACACCCTGACGACGTTGATATAGATTATATAATATAGATTATATAAACCGTTGATCGAAAGAAAGAAGTATGAAGTGATGAGTGGTATAGCCCATGAGACCAATTTACAATACACGAAGAAACAGCAGTACATGCTTATAGCTCACAGATCAGACATTCAATTATTAATGTGACCTGTGTCCTTTTTGAATTGTGTTTAACACGTGTTCACACTGGAGCTTTTCTTCGCACTCTGTGTGATTTGGTTTGTTTAGAGAAGTGTGAAAAATAAAGTTCGATTGGCAAACGAACCGAACCGAGTTCACCAGAATAGATGGTCTCGGTTCGTGTGGTAAAAGAACTGAGTTTGTTTCCCTTAGAAACTTTAATGTGAATATTGGAAGGTTTCTGTGATAAAGCATGGGAGTGGACCATGAAAACGAAATCCAGTTCATTTCCAAACGAACTCGGCACGTTTGTACATAAGTCAAGTATGAAGAACTGGCGCATTCATCAAAACAAACGAACTGGGCTGAAGCCGGTTGAAATGAACCCAGTGTAAATAATGACTTTGTTAGACATAAAAACTGAGTATGAAAAGAATAAGCCAACGTTGGTTGAGCCTCTTTTACCATATATATCATAATCATTTGGTGATAGATATTCTATCTGAAGATAATCTAACATTCTCTCTGCTCAACTTGTGATTTTGATTCGTTCTTCTGTTAAAACCTCAAATTCAATGTTTTTACTCTTTTGTCTGCAAGTCAACACATGAAAGATGAAACATTTATTAGTTTGGTGAAGAGTAAAAGGATGAGCGTGCGCCTTTTTGACAAAGTTAACTGTCTCAGTAGAAAACTTAGCCGTTAACTGACGTTTCTTTGAGTTGAAACTAAACCATGTCCTTGACAGCTGAGTCTACTAAAGTTAATAATGCCTGCCTATTATACTGTATTCTACTTCAGGCAAATGAGGCTGCTTTTAGATAACAATGTCTGTTAGCAACATCACACATTACTTCAGTCAAATAAGCCGATCTAGAAATAGTTATGTCTGTTCTGACAGTGAATTCTATGCTGGTGTAACAACCACCTCATATATATATATATAATAGTCATATGTCTGTCTGTTAATATATATAGATAGATAGATAGATAAATAGATAGACAGATATCAAAATGCTTATTTTCAAGAGTGCATTATACGAAAACTATTCATTTTTTTGCAATTACTAAAATTTCATATAGATATCAATATCGATCCGTCAGTCTTCGTATGTGCTGAACTGTCAATCTGATAAAAAAAAGTACTAAGAACAAAACTTTTTCTTTCTGTGAGGGAATTTGACGAAAAAATGGGACTTTCTCTATCGACTGATTGAAAGAAATATTTCGAAGGTAGGAGCATGCACGGGAAAACGCATAATGAGAGGAATGTGTTTGGGTATATATTTGTAGTTAGTCAGTTTATATATATATATATGTTTTTTTTCATGTCGATATTATATACATGCATGATTTTGTTGTACCATGTCGAATAAATTGATTTGAATTGAACTCAATAACTCCCCTTTGACACTTCTTATAGAAATGTAAGTTGTCAAAAAGAGCTTAATTCCTTGCGCTCAATAAAATGACAAGGAACGGTGGCATCCAGCAGAAAAAATCCCGGTGGCTACTTAGCGAAGCTGATCATTCTAACGTGCTGGATGCAACCATTGCATTGAGAAACAAAGACTTTTTACCAAAAATGCATTGTATTCAGCCTCCTTTGTTTAAAAACAAATGCAATGCAATTTTCGTTATTGAAATAACACATGGAATGACAAAAGACGGTTGTAAACGGCTCAGTAGACAATAATATTACATATATGCTATGATCCAAAGGAATGGGTTGACTGCATATTTTACATTTATTCATCAGTATTTTTAGGAAAATTACCGTTGAATTGCTTCAACGGGCATCTGCTAGTATAGCATAATATTAAACATAATGTTGGTTATTATTTTCTTGTATATTATGATTTCATTTAGGTTAATATGTTTCATCACGCTGGTAGAATACTTCTAATTATAGTTGTAATTTCAGTTATTTAAATATGACATACATTTATTTGAAATATTAAAAAAAAGAAAAAAATCAGAGTGAGTTATTAAAGAGACAATATTTAAAGAGTTAAGTTCGTTTGTTCGGATTTCGTGCAAATCTGCACGAGGGCTACCTGTGCATATCCATCCATAGTTTTGAAATGATAAACTAGAGACAACTCTTGGGCTTCTCTTGTAACAGGACTATACAATGACTCTTATCGTTCACCCACAGCCCCCCCCCATCACTCTTATAATTCACCCAGAGCCCCAAAGTGCGGCGAGCGATTTTTATTTTCTTTCGCGGTAACGGGACGCGAACCACGGAATCTCAGCTCCATAGTTCGGCATGCTTGCTTGGCAGAAGGTTAGTTTTTTCATTATAAATCAACCTTCAAAAGAAAAAAACTAATGAATAACATCCTAATGAGTTGACATTGATTGTTTGAAATGTAAGATATTTTCAAGCATTTCAATACATAGAATCAAAAAGCTTTGATTCATAATAAGCATCGAAAGGAAATATGGTCGGATCCGTTGTGGTAACGTTGAAAAGAGTGCATATGTTTTCTAATTTTTTTAATTTTCCCCGTCACACCAAACATGCTCGCCCTTTCAGCCGTGGGGGCGTTATAATGTGACGGTCAATCCCACTATTCGTTGATAAAAGAGTAGCTCAAGAGTTGGCGGTGGGTGGTGATGAGTAGCTGCCTTCCCTCTAGTCTTACACTGCTAAATTAGGGACGGCTAGCGCAGATAGCCCTCGTGTAGCTTTGCGCGAAATTCAAAAAACAAAAACAATTTAAATTTACTATTAGTTCGGAATTTTTTTATCGTCGTGCAGTCTTTAGTTGTATTTGTTTCCAGGATTGATCAAGTGATTCTTTTTACGTTCTTTGCAATTTTAGAAACGTGCTAATTTAAGTAGATCTTTTCTTTAGTGAATTATACATTGTTACACGATTACAAGACTTACCCTCGCTATGTTCGCATTGTATCAGAATAGTTATTGATTTTCTTTTGTCTATCTCGACTTTCTCTCCTATTGTTTGTCGTAACAGCTGAAATAATAATAATGTCAACAGAGATCACAGAAGGAATTTAATCATTATAAGATAAAATATGTGAATTTTTCGTATTATGTTTCATCCACATTAAGAATTTATATATCGACATATTTGTTCAGAACATTATATATGTAGAAAAACAAAGCCGCGTTAGAATAAAGTAGTCAGTCATATAAAGATATAATATCAAAACAAGAGTCAAGTTATATAGAAGGACAAACCCTGTAAAGCTGTAATGTAAAGTGACAAGATAAAGTCCCCTGGTGGGACAGCGGTAAGTCTAAAGACTTCCAACACTAAAATCCGGGGTTCGATTTCCCGCAGCGGGCAAAGCAAATGTGGATTTACTTAAATACACACACACATACAGACAAGATAAAATTTCGAAATCTTTAGTTACTTTTTTACAACAAGAACAATCAACGACATGGATATAAAAGTTATATAAAAGTTAGATATATATATATATTTAACTTTCACATTTTACATAGTTTGTCTCCTTTTATATCACTTTTTTTTGTTTATCTATCACACTTTTACATAGTTTGTCTCCTTTTATATCACATTTTTTGTTTATCTTTCACACGTTTACATAATTTGTCTCCTTTTATATCACATTTTATGTTTTGATTATTACTTTATAATTAAAATTTATCAAACCCCAGACGTCAGGGAAGACTATCAACATCTATTCAGTGTCTAAACTTCATCTCTAACATAAGCATAAGTATATTAAATCAGGTCATGAAATGTACTGAAAAATAATACCTTTGATAATGATATCCTTCCCTCAGTGATACCATTATGGTTGTGTCTTCTGACATTGTACCATTATGGTTGTGTCTTCTGACAGTAATACCATTGTGTCTTCTGACAGTGATACCTTTATGTCTTCTTACACTGATACCATTGTGTTTGTCTTCTTGCAGTGATACCTTTGTGACTTCTGACTGTGACACTATCGTATTTTCTGACAGTGATACCATTCTATTTTCTGACAGTGATACCTTTGAGGTTGTATCTTCTGACAGTGATAACAGTATAGTTGTATCTTATGAAAGTAATATCATCGTGGTTGTGTTTTCTGACAGTGATATCATTGTGTCTTCTAACAGGATACCACTGTGGTTTCTGACAGTGCTACCATTATGATTGTGTCTTCTGAAACTGATACCTTTGTGGTTTTATCTTCTGGCCGTGATATCTTTGTGGTTGTGTCTTCTCACAGCGATATCTTTGTGGTTGAGTCTTCTAAAAGTGATATAATTATGTTTATGTCTTCTGACAATGATACCTTTCTGTTTTCTGATAGTGATATTTTTGTGTTTGTATCTTCTGACAGTAATATCATTGTGTCTTCTGACAGTGATACCATTGTGGTGGTGTCTTCTAACAGTGACACCTTTGTAGTTGTGTCTTCTGACGGTGATACCATTGTGGTTGTGTTTTCTGACGGTGATACATTTGTGTTTTCTCACAGTGATGCCATTGTGGTTATGTCTTCTGACTGCCAAAGGGTTATGATCTTGCTATAGTTGCACAGCTCATTTGAAACCCTGATGTGGAGCCTCTGCTGAGTGTTTAAGGAACGAAGCATTATCTGCTGTTACCTGACATTACTTTCTTTAATCGGAGTTGCCATCTATGTAAATATTTGTAGAAAGCAACTGAAAACAATTATTTTTTTAAGAAGACATCAGACGGTCACTGTCTACTCAATATTAAACTAATTATCACGATGACTTTAAAATGTGACAGATTTTTACACGTATTAAATAATAAGGTAAAACATTAAATGCCACAAATATTATTGACTTTCACCTGAGAAAGTCGTTTATCCGAAAAAATGGCTACACATTTCTTTTTACCCTTATCAGGTTATGTAATTTGTGGCGTTTTCCGATATTCAGTTAATCGGTTTTCACTTACATTTCATTTCTCTCATTCTGCGGTCTGTTCAGCACCATAAGCCCATTATAAAAATAAGTTCTAAAGCTCTACGTCATGAACTTATTGATCATGTGTCTTTTATCATAACTTCGTGATGCCAGAATTTCTTATTGTCCTTGTGTATTAGGAATAACTTGTATGTTGTCGTATCGGCAACTAAATATATAAACTTATGGATTTCTAGAATGTCCGACTTCTATAACAGTAAATTCTGTACAGGTGTGAAGTTTATCTTCAAAAACTGAACTTTTAATTAACTTATCATATTTACTTTCAAAGTTTGAGAAGAGGAAATTGTCTTCTTTCCTACGTTTATTTAAATACGTCGTGGCGGCTGTTTACAGAAACTTTATTATTAAGGCAGGTATACAAGAGAAAATATAAGTTTCGAAGACAAGATATGGAGTGATAGATAGATAGAATATCTTCAGCAGACGGTTAGATAAAGAAATAGAGAAACGATTTTAACATGGTTAAATATATAATAGAAACGTCTTTCTATCCTTCTTAGTAAGCAAATATTTACTGTGCGTGGTCTGGTGATTTTATATGTTGTCAGAAATCCAAGTCTCCTCCTACAGAGTTTTATCTGCACTTCACGTGCTACTCCACCTCCTCACAATTATCGTACTCCACTTCACTCAAAACTCTGTTAGGTTATGAATTTCTGGCAAGTTTCCAATAACACTATTACAGTCTTTCAGAACTTTCGTCGCTTTAGATCTTGAGAATGCACAAACATTCCAAGAGAAAGCTTGGCGCTTTCTACATTTTTCATCATTGTGTATGTATGGTAACATACTTAGAAGTTTATATGTTTACCTAATATGAATGAAGGAGCAGACTAGTAAGTAGCTGTATGCTAATGTAAGTTGTGGCATAGGTATGTCCTAATATTCTTTCATTCGTAAACACGGTTTCTGAGTCGTAAACACTGTTTCTGAGTCGTGAACACTGTTTCTGAGTCGTAAACACTTTCTGAATCGTGAAAACTGTTTTTAGTCGGGAACACTGTTTCTGAGTCGTAAACACTGTTTCTTAGTCGGGAACACTGTTTCTGAGTCGGGAACACTGTTTCTGAGTCGTAAACACTGTTTCTGAGTCGTAAACACTTTCTGAGTCGTAAACACTGTTTCTGAGTCGTAAACACTTTCTGAGTTGTAAACACTGTTTCTGAGTCGTGAACACTGTTTCTGAGTCGTGACCACTGTTTCTGAGTCGTAAACACTGTTTCTGAGTCGTAAACACTTTCTGAGTCGTAAACACTGTTTCTGAATCGTAAACACTGTTTATGAGTCGTGAGCACTGTTTCTTAGTCGGGAACACTGTTTCTGAGTTGTAAACACTGTTTCTGAGTCGGGAACACTGTTTCTGAGTCGTAAGCACTGTTTCTGAGTCGTGAACACTGTTTCTAAATCGAAAACACTGTTTCTGAGTCGTGAGCACTGTTTCTGAGTCGTAAACACTGTTTCTGAGTCGGGAATACTGGTTCTGAGTCGTGAACACTGTTTCTGAGTCGTGAACACTGTTTCTGAGTCATTCAGCTTCCCTGCTATGTTTAGCACTCAAGCTTCTATCCACCTCTCGGTGGAAGAAATCGTAATTACATTTAAAGTGTCATTTGGTAGCAAGATCAATTTGAAAATGCATCCAAAATTTGCTTGCTTGTTTCACAATTTCACAAAAAGTAGACAAGGGCTATTTCCACATAGCCCTCCCTAATTTTCAATTAATGTATGAGAAAAAGGGCAGCTAGTGATCAACAGCCCCCCCACCTCTAGCTCTATGGCTACTCTTTTCGGACCAATTAGTGGGATCTGACCGTCACTTTTGTAATGTATAATTATAGAATTGCAAAAAAAAGAATAGATTTTGAGAGAACGGGTCGCAAACCTTGAATCCTCATATTGACATCTGGGCATTATAACTACTAAGCCATACCCAATTCTTCAAGCAGTGTCTTCTCTGATCATTCCAGCTAGGCCAGTGATACAGACTGTCACCAACGAAAATTTACACGACTTTAAAGCTTAATCTTCAAAACAATTTCTACTTGCACTCTCAAACGTAGCATACTTTGGTTCACTACGTCCTATGAATTAGCAGTTAGTAAATGAAATATACGAATCCGTTACCAAGCTTTCAGCTAGTCTCGGTTGTTTTTCGATAATTTTTGTATATTTTATATTTCAAAATTCAGAAACTTGAACTCAGTATACAAGGTTATGTGCCATTAACTTCTACACGAAAGCACTCGTTTCATTACACTAGCTCAAGAAGCTCTCTCTTCACTTAACAGCAGATGATCGATAAGGTGAATCAGTATGTTTTAAACGTCGCTTTTTATCAGTCCTCATCCCGAATACTAAACACTGTAAACGAAAAAAAAAGGTTTTCACTTATTTGATTATTATATTACCTGAGAAATTAATGAAAGATATGTAAATGTTTTTTAACCAATATTGTAGAAAAGAATGTGGAAGATTAGAGAAACTTGCGTAAAAATCTTAAATCTGATACGTTTAAACATACATTACTAAATATTGTTGTATCCCTTTTAATGTTGATCACCCAG
Source organism: Limulus polyphemus (assembly GCF_000517525.1). Taxonomy (NCBI): domain Eukaryota; kingdom Metazoa; phylum Arthropoda; class Merostomata; order Xiphosura; family Limulidae; genus Limulus; species Limulus polyphemus. Next base: position 79,895 of record NW_013668154.1, read on the forward strand.
AAACAACGGCATTTTGTTTGGTTGTAATTAGTTCATTCGAAGTTTAGTCTATGACTCATTAATTGTTTGTTTGAACTTAAGCATAAAGGCTAGTTACGTATTAGAATTTCAAATAGCCTGAAATTGAGTGAACTGATAAATTTAAATTTAGAAGTTAAATTATACTTTGGACTTAGCAGTTACGTAAAAGCCGATATATAGTCAGTTTATGATATTTGCCAACAAAATTGATACACACAGTTTTTTTTTTAACACAAATACGTTTTAATATATACACAACAATACAATTTACTATAACAGTTATTACACACAATGATTTATAAAAAAAAAAGTTTACAAACTTACAAGCGTTATAAAGTCTTCTTTCTTTTAGTCTGGAACTTCTTCGATATCTTATCGAGGGTTCACAATGAGCGAGTTAATTAAGAGTTGATGTAGGTACGATTCGCTTAACGGAAATTATGATCGTCAGATAGAGCTTGACCGAAGCTGGCGACGTGGACTGTAACGACGTGGCAAAGCTCCAAAATCGTTTTAATATAACATATTCAACCTCGATATCTACGGGATATCTAGCAAAGGGGTGGCATGATGAATCTCTGCATTTAATTATGAAATGAAGATAGTGGTCTTGTTTGTGAATTTTAGTTAATATTAACTACTGATCAGAGCAAGCTATGTACTTAAAGCGAAATTAAAAATCAATCTGGCAATCATTATAGCTAATTAAATATAATGTTATTATGTTCCTGCAGTAAAGATCAGAATAAATAGTTTCATCCTTTGTGTGCCCTCGCTACTAACGATGTTTGCGGCCGTAATCCCATTAATATCTGACGATGCTCAGCCAGCATAGAAGGTTTAGATTAGTCTTAAATACATATATTACGCTAACAATGCAAAACAGTGTCTATATTAAAAATATAATATTACAAATACAATTAAAAAAGTAATAACATTCGATATATTAAACAGTCTAACCAATAGAGTTAATGAAAGTAACAACAAATAAATAATAAAGCATACTTCTGTTGTTGTAGGTATGTGTTATGACTAAGCTTAGTCCTTCACTTAATAAACTTTCTTAAGATTCTGTTAACGGTCGTTTACTTGAATCTATTACGGTGCGATTAGGTGTATCTATAGCGTCAGGCCACCCGCTTCTTGCTACGAGAATCGATGAGTGATTTCATTATCTATATGTGTATTTCTTTAGTACGTACGAGTGTAATATAATGTTTGAATAGATGTTCGTATCTTGATAGTCTATCTTTGTGTTGTATTATCTATCTTCTTACATCGTTTGTTAATGTTATTCTTTTTCTATATGATGATATTTGACTCTATCTTGGAGCATTGCTTTATTAATTTTCTGAGTTATTTTGTGGGGTGATAGATAATACACTCAGTCAATCTGGTATAGAAGTAAACAAAACCTGGATACCCCTCTTGAAAACACTCAAATAGTTAGTTGATTCAAGTTCTAAATGTGGAAACCTCCGTCGAGTGGATAATGTTCCAGTTTTCTATCAAAGAAACCCAGTATGGACTTCTGGTTACTACCAACATAGAAAATGGTCCTTCTCAGGACTTCAAAAGACACGCTAATTAACGGCACTTTTTGAAATAATTGATTCAAAGTTTAGTCTACGACACATTAATGATACTTTCTTTGCAAGTAGTTCATCCAAAGTGTAGTTTATGGCATGTTAATTAATGTTGTTTTTTTTAATAATTAATCCGAAGTTTCATCTACAATAGTGTATCCCAAAGTGTGGAGACCCCTCCCCCCACTAACACGCGCTAATTAACGACAATTTTTGAAATTATTAATCTAAAATCTAATTTACGTCACATTAATGACACTTTTTTGCAAATAGTTTATCCAACGTTTAATAATGGATTATTTTAAAATAATAAATCTGAAGTTTCGTCTATGACAGCGTTTCCCAAGGTGTGGGGGAGCCCCCAAGGGGTCGCAAATCATCTCTTAGAGGCGTGAGCAATTAGTGTACAGTCAATAGTGCAATAATGCAAAATTAAGCGTTTTAATAATATATCTTTTATTAATGAAAATGATAAGTAATTACCACAACACATATATGATTATAATCTGTATCCGTGTATTACATCTCGTCACTTAACTCACCCTTTCATTCATTTAATGAAAAAGGGGGTGCAAGAAACTGCATTTATTAATGGGGGGACATGGATGACTAAAGTTTGGGAAACGCTGGTCTACGACACATTAATGACATTTTTTTTTTCACAAAACAGCTTAGTTTATGACGCATTGCTTAATGATTTTTTTAAGATAATCCATCCGAAGTTTCGTCTATGACACATTAATGACTGTTTTTGCAAGTAGTTTATCCGAAATTTAGTTTTTTGTTTGTTCATTTTATTGTTGTTAGGCGTAAAGCTACATAATGAATTATCTGTGCTATGTTCACCACGGATATAAAAACCTGATTTGTAGTCTTATAAGTTCACAAACTTACCAAGCTCAGCTATAGGGGAGGAGGGTGAAATTTAGTCTATGACACATTAAACTACTTGCAAAAACAGTCATTAATGCGTCGTAAACGAAACTTCGGGTGGATTATTTGTAAAAAAAAAACATTAAGCAATGCGTCATAAACTAAGCTTTTTTGTAAAAAAAAAGATATGTCATTAATGTATTGTAAACCAGCCTTTCCCAAACTTTGGTCAGTTTTGTTTGTTTATTTTATTGTTGTTAAACGTAAAGCTACATAATGAGTTATCTGTGCTATGTTCACCACGGATGTAAAAACCTGGTTTAGTTTAATAAGTTCACAAACTTACCAAGCTGAGCTATAGGGGAGGAGGGCGAAATTTAGTCTATGACAAATTAATGACACCTTTTGTTTGCTACTAGTGGTCTAAGGTTTAGTCTATGAAATCAATTAAATTGCTATTTGTTAATGTATATACCACAAGACTATGCCTTCTACACGTTTCTGTGTTGAGTGTATTATGAATTTTTATAAGGTGGGGTTGTTGAACGCCCCATAAAATCGCTGTGCTAAAGTAAAGTAAAGAAAACGAGAGTTGTAAATACTTTTAACACTTCGATGTTGTGTTTATTAAATTGACTTCCGTTGGATCTTGCTTAGTTTTTTCTGTTAAACTTTCTAGAATAATTCTTTCCTTGTGTGTTCTTGAAGACCACCGTGGGAACAGTAACGTGATATGAATTCCCTTACTTGACGAGATAGTTGCCCGGATGTACAGATATTAGTTATACCAGTAGATCTAAGTCAGCTAGTCAAATGCTTACGTATCATTTTGGACGAACAAACTCTTCAGTGGTTGATTTTTATTACATTATTCTGCACAAATAGAAGCTTTAATGGTTTAACAAAGCTACCTTTACTTCAGTAGTATTTTATTAAAAATATTACTTTCAGCGTATAATAAAGTTACAGGATGAGTCGTGTAACAATGTCGAAAAACGAGAAAGGCACCGTTCGTTAACTGTGAATTGAAGTCGTAACATTTTCCTTGAGGTGATATTTAAGTCGTACATATTAATAAATAGCCTCAAAAACGTTATAAACTTTATCTGTTGTTTTCAAAACATGCACGTTTTCACCTCTATAGTTAGCAATATTAGTTAAATATTACAATGAAAAAACTTCCTTTCATTGGTCGCGAAAAATGTTGAGTACTGTTTGTTGTAGTTAGGCTGCATTATCGACTTACAACAGGAGTTCACCTAAAATAAGTCTAGAGACCAAAATTCCGTTATAACAGAGTTTTAGTTTTCCACATCAAATAACTACCAATTACTTCCAGAAAATTAATTTCGTGAACAGTTTTGTTTCTTCTATGTTCTCTGCTTATTTGCTTAATACTTGTAGTTTTAAATCTGTCGTAGTTACAGAATGAGAATATCAGAACAAAATGAATTTTATTTCTTTATTTCTCACGTTTCCATGGTTTTAAAAGCAGGTAACTTGACTCTACCGACGACTCAGAGTAATGTAGGGAAAAAAAAAGATATCGTAGACGGTAAACAGCGTAAAAATGTTGAAACACATTTAAAATAATCGATTCATTTTTCAGAAAACATAATTTAATAATAAAACCAAATACGAACGTAATAATATGAAGCATTTATTAAACGTTTTGGAATCTTCAAAATTCCATCTTCAGTAATCTAGAGGTACAACACAAACACAATTGTAATTACAACAAAAATATGATATAATTTGTAATATATAAGAAGTAAACAATTTGAAAGTAAAATATATAACAAGAGAAAATAAAAAGTATGTTGCGCAACTGGAGTACATAAATTAGAATATATTTCAATCCAGTGAATAATATGTATTATTTAGAGACAGAAGAAGAGTTTTTATGTGTAACGTTTCTTTTCTCAGAAGTTCAGTATCACGATTCCCCTATGGCCCGGCATGGCCAGGTGGTTAGGGCGATTGACTCGTAATCTGCGGGTCACTGGTTAGAATTCCCGTCCCACCAAACATGCTCGCCCTTTCAGCTGTGGGGGCGTTATAATGTGACGGTCAATCCCGTTATTCGTTGGTAAAAGAGTAGCCCAAGAGTTGGCGGTGGGTGGTGATGACTACCTGCCTTCCCTCTAGTCTTTAACTGCTAAATTAGTAGAGGCCAGTGCACATGGCCTTCGTGTAGCTTTGCGCGAAATTCAAAACAAATAAATTTATGTCCCCCCCAGTGGCACAGCGGTACCACGTTTGGTTGTTTAGATAATTTTAAACTTGGAGAGAGACATCGGATTCTGTGTTGTGCTGGAAGGTAGAGGAGGTTGGAGGGTTTGTAATTTTTCTTCCAGTTTTTATAGATATGGCCATATGTTCAAATGCTTGTGACGTTTAGATTCACCAATACAGGAAGCCCTACAGTTTCCACACGTGTATAAATAGAAGAGATGTGAACCATGGGCAATGGGCACACGATCTTTCTAGCAGTAAAAAGTCTCAAATTAGGTTTATAAATAACTTTCAGGTCAATTTGGAGATAGTAAGAGTTACATAATTTTTTCAAGTGCTTCGTGATAAGGGAGCTCTGTCTCCTAAGATATTGTAAACAGGTGTATAAAGGAAGTTTAGGTACAGTAGGTACCTTAGGTGGTTTGACAAACGTATTACTTTAGAATGAATAAGTTATTTTCTCCAAGAAATGCTTAGGGGTAACCGTTTCGAAAAAGAATGTTTTGTATAGAAGAAATTTCTTTGTGAAGGGCTAGATAGGAGGAGGTAAGGTTATAGTCAAAGAATGAGATTGCATTTGAATGAAATGGGTATAAAGCTGTCAAACTGAGTGAAAAGACCAATAAATGTGTTTTTACAATAGACAGAAGTTGTAAAGCTGTTAGCATCACGATTAACAAGAACATCCAGAAAGAAATAGAGTTATTCATCTTAACTTCATGAGTGAAGTGTACAGTGTATATAGGGGTGTTGTAAATTAAGATACTGATGAAAGCGTTGGATATGATCTTCATGGTGGACAATAAGGAAAGTGTCATCAACATACCTTTTGTAGAGAACAGGTTTGAAGCTTATAGGACAGTTGTCAATCCAGTTCTGTTCGTGGTGACAAAGAAAAATATTCGCAAGCATTGGACCCAAGGAGGAGCTCATAGCAACGCCATCTATCTGCTCCTATAGAATATTGTTAAAAAGAAGAAAACAGTCTTTAATCGAGAGTTCAAGCTTATACTTGAAATCAGATTTAGAAAGTCCATTTACAATAATGTTTTAGCAAAGAGATTAGAAAATGCAATATTAATTTTTGCTAATATTCCCCTGAACGAAACTTCTTAAAACGCTGCATTGTTTCCTCTATGCCGTTACAAGGGGACCATATCGAAACACTTTAAATTACTGCGACGTAAACAAGGTATATTTCTAGATAATATAATCCCATCTTTCAAAATTTCGTTAATACCAATACCACCCTTTAACTACCTATAATACAATACATTAATTAACTCAAGTATTAGAAGCACTTTCCAACATTGAAGCGCTTCGTGCTTTCCAGGTATAATTAGACATAATATATTTATGTACAAATCAAATGAAAGAGGTCACTATTTTGTTTCGAACATTTAATTTTATGCTTTTTTAGAAACATTGCTTTCCTAAGCACTTTTTTTTTCTTTTGTCCATTTGGAAAAGATCTAAGCAGACACATCATAAGCACTTTCGTTAAATCAGTGATGTATTTTGAGCTCAAAAATGTTTTACCAAATTTCTTGTTTGACATATAGCACACCACCATCAGGCTGTGACATTATATGTTGGCACTTTTCCAAAATTATCTTCGTCAGAATGTTCTCGTAGGTTTTATGAAACGAAATGCCATTTATGAATAGTTCAGTGTCTTTAAAACAAATGTATTATATTAAAACCTGTTATCCAAATACTATTTCTTTTTTTACTATACACAAAGTTTGCCGTGTCAGCTTTAATAAAACTTGTATTACTTGTATCAATCATTAACTATGACGTCTCAGCTTTATTAAAACTTGTAGTGTTTCTATTGGTCATTAACTATGATGTGTCAACTTTAATAAAACTTGTAGTATTTCTATTGGTCACTGACTATGACGTGTCAACTTTAATAAAATTTGTAGTATTTCTATTGGTCATCAACTGTGAAGTGTCAACTTTAATAAAACTTGTAGTATTTATATTGGTCGTTAACTGTGACGTGTCAACTTTAATAAAAGTTTTAGTTCTCTTTAGTGCTCTAAGTTCTAATGTTTATCTTTAATTAGGTAATTTTGTAATAACATTAAAAGGCTGAAAAAAAACATTCGTTTTCGTCACGAAAAGGATATCATCTTTGAATGTCCTCAAGTTTACCAATCATGTGACAGCTCTAAATCAAACATAGCTGTCTAGTAAATAAAGTACTACATCTATATATAAAATACATAAAATGTGTTTCCTTTTACCATCTAGATGCCCCCCAGTCGCACAGCGGTATGTCTGCGGTCTTACAACGCTAGAATCCGGGTTTCGATACCCGTGGTGGGCAGAGCACAGATAGCCCATTGTATAGCTTTGTGCTTAATTACAAACAAACAAACAAACCATCTAGATTTAATTACTTTAGCATTATATCTATATCGTGAACTTGCGAGAACAGAAATCGTAATGTTGGAAAAGAGAATATCATGTGGTAACGAACAATCTTATTTTACTTTATTTCCTTTTTAAGCCCGTAAACTGAAACAATGTGTTCAAGAAGAAGTACAGCGTTTCCTACACTTCTTTGACACTATATGCTAAACTACACTCAACGTTATTAATTTCATTGTGTATCAATCATGTTTTCTTATTTCATTACACTTCTTTCTATATATATTGTACATGTTTAATGTGTTTTGCGTACTTTTACTGATCTGATAGACCGGGCGTAGCCAATAATTAGCGTGCTTAGTAGTGGATAGAGGAAGAAGTCCAAGGCTTTCGTCCCGTTGCTGCAAAAATAAAAAAAAAGGAATCAGCATATTGGAGCCGTGAATGTGTTATAGGGGTAAAGTGGAATCCCATTATTCAAGTGTACTAGCCCCAAATTCTGATGACGGATGTGGTGACTACCTTCTCTCCTGTTTATCAGTTGAAAAATAGGGACGGTTATGTGCATATAGGCCATGTATAGCTTGTGACGAATATATAAAACGAACAAACACTAATCTAACGTTATCTGTAGGGTGCGTTAGCTGTGGAGAAGAAGTATTCTGGACCTTAACCTTATCCTTCTTGTTTATCTACCTGTCAACGGCGAAAAGTGATACCTATATTTTTTTTCAAAGTAAAAGGCAAAATGTATTCTTTATAAAATTAGTTAACTCATTCTAACGTCAAAATTCGAAAACTAATCACGGAGAGGCGCTAATAGTACAATTTGCATACCTGGGACTGCATAAGACCAGCATCAGACATACCAAAATGTCTTCTTTAGCAGTGGTTCCTAATAGTTTATGTGTGAAGATTAGGCGTACAAGAGAAAAACGAAGCGGATCAGAAACCAACGAAGATGATTCAACAAAGAGGATCGAATACCGTTGCGGTTTAGAATATGTCATTCCTGTGTTCAAGGAAAGAGAAGTTCCGCATGTAATATGGTGCTCCATCCCACAATACAGGGATTATCAAGACACTGTTGAGTCATAATTTCTGGGATCAAGCTGAAATTTTCCACATATACACTTCTTCTCTACTGACCTTTCGCTATGAGAGCCACGTACACTATATTGTAGAGAGCCCACCACCTTGAAAGATGTGAAATACAGCATATGATGTTAAATACACTGTTGTAAATTGAACTTTATTATACATCTGTGGATCGAATTATCTCATGAATGGTAACCACACTATCAAGATGTTGGCCATAATTACCTTTGACACCGAAATCACCTTTTCCAACGTGTCATTAGTTCATCTAACAAATATTATAGATTTTTAATGATTGGCTTTCAAGTTATGCACCTTAGAATTGGCTAGCAAACTTTTTATAATAACCATGTACTTGCCAATAAGTAAAGAAAAGACTGTTTCACAAGTCACTGTTAAAATGAATGAATAATAATAATGTTCATGTAACGAAAGATGTCACACTGAAACTAACCAGAAAATTTGCAAGAAAACTGTTTGTTTGTCAGTAGTTAAACGCACCACGATTATCTAAGTCTGGTTTTTAGCGTTATAAAATCGTAGACTTACTGCTGTTTCATTGCAAGAAAATAAAGATCCAGTTTATCGGAATTATTTTTATTTGACTTGAAATTTAATATAATGATCTGCACTAAATTAAGATATAACACTAATCTGAAATACTGGTTTTCGTACAAAACAGAAATATACATGACTACAAAGTCGTTTGCTAGCTGTGAATGCTACCTTGTAACACAAACTCCATGAACGAAAACATCATTCGTTTCATGACTAACAAAGACATTAATTCAAAATGCCGTATTATAATAGCATTATACTGTAACAGTGTGATCGATCTAGTTGGAGACAGCATGTTAATTGCGTTTGCTTTTATTGAATTATCCGCAAACTATCAGATAAGAAAGGATTTGTTTTGAATTTCGCACAAAGCTACACGAGGGTTATCTGCGCAAGTTGTCCCTAATTTAGCAGTGAAAGACTAGAGGGAAGGCAGCTAGTCATCACCACCCACCGCGACCTAAGATTGCGAGTCGAACGCCCTATCCGCCTGGCCATGTCGGGCTATTATGAAAAAAGGAGATTATCTACTTTCTACATATATTAGCTTGGTTTATGGGCAATCCCAAATCTAATTGATAATGAGGCAGTGGGTTATCCTTGCTGCAGTCACGTTAACTTCATCTGAAGATGTGCGATTTCCATCATTTTATACATCTTGGCTATTATCTCAAAGAAATGAAAGAAACGCTGAATTCACAATATTATCAAATGTTGCAACGTAAAATATAAATCATCTGGAACATGTATTAGTGACGCAATTATAAATAATAACAGATCGGCTAAACTCTGCTGGAAGTTATCTTCAATCAGAATGCAGTTCATGTGCTAAACTTACTTCATATTGATAAAATACCAAACAATCATTATCACAGTGAAAAATTGCTTTTAATATAATTTGACTTTGAACCTTAATATGTGTTATATCAACTTCATCATTAAAATGATACAATGCAAATTCTTCCCTCCTCATAAGCCCCCCTCCCCCAGTTGCTCAGTTGTAAGTGTTAAGGCTTATAACGTTAAAAACCTGTTTTCGATAATCTTGGTGAGCACAACACAGGTAGCCCATTGTCATTGGCGTCTGTAAGGGGCAAGAAGAGGCGCATGCCCCCCTGGAAAAAATGAGAAACATAATTATTTCTTTATTCATTCAACATGTATATGTGAGCTTTTTATTCAATTCACAATTTCACACTACATTGCCTTCCCCCCCCCCCTGGAAAACTTTGCGTCTTCATGTTGGAGAGAAATAGAGTAAAGTGCCTTCTGTTAACCCAATCAGAAACAAAGGGCTTCATGATATTTTGTAGCGCCAACTAGACTTGAAAATACTAACTGGATATTTAGTCTTTCTGGTTTAAAAATACAAATTTATGACATGGTGTTGACCTATCAATTGAAACATTGTCCTTATTCGCATACTGATCAATACTTATGATAAAGGATTTTATCAGAATTGTAGCAGTATTCCTATCCGCATCTTGATTAATACCGATATAAACACAGGGCAAGTGGTTTTACAAGGACTACAACAGTTTGTGATCTTACCTTCATAATCATCAATACGTAAGACAAAGTGTCTTATATGGACTGCACTAGATAACGTCCTAACCTGCGTGTTGATAAATTCGTAAATCCCATGGAAGAGCTCTGAATTTCGGAGCTGGCGAGCCGGGGTCGAATCCATGCGATATCATAAAATAATCCCAGCTCTTTAAGTTTTGGATGAGTTATAAGAGTGACAGTCAATTCCTTAGAGTGGAGGTTTTTTCTATTTTAATTAAGCACAAAGCTACACAATGGGCTATCTGTGCACTGCCCACCACGAGTATCGAAACCCGGTTTCTAGTGTTATAAGTCTGAAAACATGCCGCTGTGCCAGTGTGGGCGAGTATTTATAAATAAGGGACGACGGTAGATAGCCTTAGTGAGTTTGCTATAAATACAGATTAATATGTAGAACTATTGGGTTCTACTGGAGCAAGGTAAGTTATTAACTGCATATATTATTTTGACGGCATACTTTAAACATTTGCTAATTGTGACCAAACTTTATATAGCTGGGAAAAAAGAATAATACGTTATATGAAACCGCTTGTTTTATCAAAATTACTGTGGTTTCTACCATCTAAAAAGTGGGAAAATAGTAAGCTATTACTTCGATCATTAACATTCCGTGAATTCATTATTACCGTTGGTTAGATATTTATGGTTTTCCTTGTATCATGGCAGAATATCATTGATAGCTGTGAGTGTACCTTGGATATTTGAATTATGTAGGACTACGCTACACAGACAGCAGTCCTCGAAATAAGCCTAGTGGAAAACGTTTCAGAACGATATGTAGAGTAAAACTAAGCTCCAATCACCCTGGAAACGTGTTCCACGAAATCCACCAACTATTAAACAGGTAGGTCTAGGTGTAAAATTTTCAACCATCTTTCTAAATTCATTATTATCTTTTTAAGCACAAGACTATAAAATGGGCTTCGAACCCCTATTCTTAGCGTTGTAAGCCTTCATACTTACCGCTCAGCCACCGGGGACAAAATAATGAGACTTGTAATCATATCAGTTTTATGGTGTCATTATTACCAAACCCCATCCATAAAAACAGCTAATTTTCCTTCACAAACGCGTGATTCCTTCCAAAAATTCCTTGTTTGTTTGTTTTGTTTTTTTTTGTAATACTCGATAATCGAATTAAGGTTCTGAGCGTGTACACTCATCAAAAATATAGATATCAGAGCTCCCTGATAAACAATGAACATCCAATGAAGAATGAAATTAGTGAACAATGCCGAAAGCGATAATTTATCCAGATGATATTTTCCTCTGATAGAATAAATATACCGATACAAGTATTAAACTTGAGTAGAGCGCTCCACCAATTTCAATCTAACGTTTTATACATTTTATTTATTTTTTTATAAGTTTATCTTATTTATCGTGAGTCCTCCAATATTAAGGTATTAGCTTAGTTACCCGGCGTTGCACGGTGGATATTTAGATTTGAAATGTATAGATCAGTATTTTTTTCAGCAAATTATTCAGTAAGTAGACAAAAGCTGTGATGCGAAAAATAAGAAAGCATTTAATGAAACAAAGCTTCATTTGAAATTAGATCGTGTTTGAGATTGTCTTGTTCTTTGAACCTGAAGTCGTACATCATGTTGCTCCTCTGTTTCTTGCTCTATGTAAGTTATTTGTCTTAATTTTTGTGCTTGAAGTCTG
>NW_013668154.1:92619-97011 GCF_000517525.1 Limulus polyphemus
CTATGTGCAAAACGTGCTTATGTTTGTATGTTTATTACAAAAAAAAAGATTTAAAACAAAATGGTGCAATAGTCATTAATTGCCAATTTCGTCATTAAATACTACACCAAATACAAAATAAATAGCATCATTAAATTTCTTGCAAAACCTGGTTATTATGAAGCTATTTTAAAATTTGCAAGTTCAATCGTTTGGTTTCCTATAGCGAACAAAATAAACAAACTTCCTCTTATATATATATATAGATAGATAGATTCTTTAAGATCTTGTTTTTGTCATCTTACGCCTTTTAATGAAGATGGGAACATTGACAGGGAAATAATATAATAGCCAATGCTCGGCGAGAGGTTTTCGTTTATAAAATGTTGTTGTTGTTCTAGACTTGATTTTATTTTATTACCTCGTCTCCATAGTTACTTTTATCAGCCCCCCAGTGGCACAGTGGTATGTCTGCGGACTTACAACGCTAGAAACCAGGTTTCGATACCCGTGGTGGGCAAAGCACAGATAGCCCATTGTGTAGCTTTGTGCATAATTACAAACAAACAAATACTATTTGCAAATAGTCAATAATATTGTAGGTCCATTTTATTGTTGTTCTTTCTACGTGCCGTTATAACACATTTTCATCTCATCATTTAATTTCTGTTGTGCATATATTGTTGCATGTTTATTACAAAAATAATTATTAGAAAAGAAATGGCGCAATAATCATTAATTATCAATTTTGTCATTAAATACTACACCAAATACAAAAAAGTAGCACCATTAAATTTCTTGTAAAAAACTGGTTATTATGAAGCTATTTTAAAATTTGTAAGTTCAGCCGTTTGGTTTACTATAGCGAACAAAATAAACAAATAAACAAACTTTCTCTTTTATATACATAGATAAGCTGAGGCACCCGTCCTACATCCGGGGTCATAAGGATTGAAATTAGGGCTTGAACTAATAAATTAAATCAAGAATGTGTATTTATATGCGTAATTTCTTTCACACATAATTACTTTACAACAACTTTGTTTCACACCTACTTTATTTCACACTACAGAAATTGTTACAATTATTTTACTTTATTACTTCTACTGACCCCGCTCTACAGCTTCAGTGTTTGTTGATACTCTTGAGTATTTCTCAATAAACAACATTAAAAGTTCTTCCTCTTTTCTTGGCCAAAAACACTAAAAATCTAATTTCTATACCCGTGGTGGGCAGAGCACAGATAGTCCATTGTGTAGCTTTGTTTGTTTGTTGTTTTTTCCCAGTGGCTTAGCAATATGCCTGCGGACTTACCACGCTAAAAACTGGATTTCGATACTCGTGGTGGTCACAACACAGATATCTCATTGTGTATCTTTGTGAGTAACCTCAAACAAACAAAACTGGGCTAAAAATAGAGCCAATGTGAAAAGCAAGGGTTTTCAGTTGTAGCCCTGCCACTTTAAAGGTCTGTTCCTGTGTTCTGTTCTTCATTTTCCTGGTAAAATTTTTGGATTTTGACATCTTTAATGAAAAACACACAATATGTTCAAAATAAATAGAAAAAATTCAGAATATGATATTTGAGGAATAAAAATTAGTCTAAAACTGTGGAGCCATTATCTAAACAAACATGTTTTTGCTGTGGACGTGGCCCAAGGTAGGTGGGGCCTGGTAATAATCATTTTATGACATACCCCTTGGTCCAATGTATCATCCTACAAAGTTTGGTTAAGATTGGTCTAAAGACCACAGAGTAGTTCGCGGGCAAACATTTTTTCTTTTTTTTTACTTCTATAAATTTAACTTCTAAGATACCATTGGCTTAATCAGGAATTCAAATTGTGGATAGTACTTTTAGTCTGTTTACTGTTTTATTCATTTGGTGCGTTATACATAACGCTGAGTTAATGACAGAATGTTCTACACTTTCTCTATTTCCAAACCCGTATACAGAGAGAGTTTCACCAAATGGGTAACTGTTTTTGATTGGCCCAGAGCTGACACACCCCCACATGGCGCCATTTTAGGTCCATTTAAAATGAACAAACTTTCTCGACAGCAGACGATACGGTATGTAAACACAGCACTTTCTATGAAGGCATATAAAATACAACTCACAGAAAATAGTTGAATTTGCCTGCGGTTGCAGTAATCGAATGGAAAATGGTGTCCGCTTGTTAAGCATTTCGGCAGATCTTGAAAGGAGAAAAATTTGGAAAGCGAAAGTTGGCAGGAAAACAGAACAAAACTATGTGAGGTAACGTAGATCGAGTAATAGAAAAGGGGGCTAAATTTCACTCATTTTAGATAACTTTACTAAAATCTCTTTGAAATGTGGGATAAAACGCATCGGTATCACGAAAAATCCACGCTGGGGTGTTTCGTTATCACAGAACTTGAAGCGGAGGCTGACAAAATTCACTTAACTCAGCTTAATGTCATGCTATGCCTATGATTATCAACGTTAACTTTAGGCAACGATGTCACGTCTTGCTAACGTTTAAGTTTGGTCTGGCCTAGCCGAAGCCATATGAAGGCCCTATAAATTACACAGAGTATATCAAGCTCTCGTTAATATACCGAAGAGTGTTTCATATAGTTAAACAGAAAATTTAGCCAAAACAGAAAATTTAGACCTTACACGAATCAATGAAATGCCCAATCTAATATTATTAGGCCCAATACTAGGCTAAACCATTTGAGCTTAGGAAAACTGCAAAAATGAAAATCATTGAAACTTCCATTGACACTTGATTAAATATACTCAACAAAACATCAAACCTATTTGTCCAAGAAAAATAAAGCTCTATTTATCAACAAGTAGCACAACAACAAACATAAAATCTTCATGGCTTTCCTCGCAAACACAGCACAGGTTTCGTCAATCTCGCGGAACAGGTGTACCTATCATGACTCTCAATTTCAGTAATGACGTTACAGATTGCCAGTTGGCCAAACTCTCTCTTTATATGGCTCTGTCTATCTCTATTTTATGGCCACATCTAGCGAGAACTATAGTTTGTAAATATATATATATATATTATTTCGGTTAAATGCTAAAAATTTATTTTTTGCTAGAAATGTTCTAACATTTTACAATTTGATTAAAAGCTCTGATCTCGATTTTCAGATTCGAATATAAATAACACAATATACAAATTGTTGTATTTCTGATGACATTTGAGTTGTTGCATCTTGTTCTGCCATTCAACGGTTCTTACTTTAAAATCATGGACATGTAGATTCCCTCAGTGATATTTTTTTCCTTTGTTTTTAAATAACACAGGATCACAGTGGAAGAAGAAGTTTGTTTGTTTGTAGTTAAGCACAAAGCTACACAATGGACTATCTGTGCTCTGCCCACCACGGGTATCTAAACCCGGTTTATAGTGGTATAAGTCCGCAGACATTCCACTGTTCTTCTGGGGAGGGGGGAGATCCATTAAAAAAGACAAACCTAACCTCTAACTGTGAGATAAATAACAGTTTAACTTTCTGCTCAAAAACGCTTATAAAAAATTAAACTTTAACTTTAGAAAACTGATTTACTATTTACTAACGTTGCATTAGTCTTCCGGAGTCTTCACGGACCCCAAATATTTTGTAAATATCGACGCCGACAGATAAAAACACGTACATGTTTGTTGTTCTCAGTAGCCTCAGTATTCGGCTAGTTTGTGTTAAATTGTTACACTTAGTTTAAGTGGTAAAAAAGAAACAAATTGTAATATTCAATGTTCATTTATTGATTAATAAAGGAAAAAGATTTTGAGTGTTAGTGTTTTTTGTTTCCAAAATAATAGTTTATTATTATTTAAGTATTTTGAAATTAATTTTTTCATGATGGGTTCCGCTCGGACCCTGGAAGAGTGACTATGGAAATTTTTACAAAAGACTAACGTAGGGTTAAACAAAATAGCTGGTATTCAGTTTCTAAGATTTTAAAACAGCGTTATTACTTCTTAAACTCAGATATTCAACTTGTTTTGTGTATATTTGTTTCCTGGCGTTGTTCAATTAGCTGTATTGTTGGAATTATTAAAGAGAATTTATTTACCATTCATACGTTTTTAAATATTTACACAAGATGGCTGCACGTGCTTGCTGTCAAAAAATTCAGTAAATGTCTTTCTATTTTTTTCTTATTACTCGAAATAAGTTTTAAAAACTGCAATAAATGTTTGATTAAAATAAAGATACATTTGGTACTTTTGGTGGAGAGAGTTTTACTATCCATTGTTTTTTTGTTTTGTTTTGTTGTTTTTTTGGGTTTTTTTGTCAAAAGATATGTCCTTATTTCTGAAACACAAGAATCAAATAAATGAATATTTAGTTTTCTATATAGTCAAAAGATGGCACTAAGATAAAAAATAAAAGACCTCGGACTCGGAGTTAAACCTTTCTAATATA
>NW_013668154.1:98011-110010 GCF_000517525.1 Limulus polyphemus
GTGCCCAATAATGCATAATTTCATTTGATAAACACGTTTAGATTGAATGGTAATTTATAATCAGTCACAAGAACGTCGAATCTGAATCACTTGAAAAAAACACGGGGGTGCTTAACTTTTTCCAGGTGTATATTATAAACAGCACTGGAGTGAACATAGAAGTACAAACGTAAAAATACTTTTATTTTTGAGCTTAGGATATCATTGAACTTTCTTCAGATTACTCGAATATGAATAAAATTAAATTAAATTTTAGCTTTCTGGATTATATTAGGTTACTTTTATAGTTTTTTCATTAAGAAGAACAGTCAGACTGACATGTTTAGTTCCACAGTTCACTGTAGCGTGAAACTTTTAAGACACGTTTTCAAACAGCATTTTTGGAAACCAAGGAAAACTAAATAAATAAAGTCTGATATTTAAATATGTGCATTTTCAACAGCATTTCACTCATTTCTAATCAATTAAAATGGTCATCAAATGATGACCAATATATAGATTTACATGTATAGTTAAGGTATAAACATGTTCTCCAATATTTATAAGGTTTCTAATTGTAAAGTTGAAAGATAATGCATGACCGTATTTTATTTTTTGTTTGTTTTTTGAAAGTCACATGGATGTGACTGTTGCTAAAACTTTCACATAAAGCATGAACGTCATTCCAACGAGTTATATAGATATACAGAATAAAAATTTGCCACTAGAGTGCAGGGACATCCACATCATAAAACAAAATCTACTGACTCGTTCCGCAAGACGTCTCTCTAGTCCAAGTTATGTATTATATCAATAAGAAAAATATTGCCCAATGAGATATAGAATCATGGCCTAATAGTATAATAAGATAGAGAATCATCTAGCTGAGATAAGAAATTTGTTCTGCTGGTTCAAAACAAATGAAGAACACAATGTACATGACGTCACTGTATTAAAATCTAGGTCTTATAGATACATCGTCCAGCCGGGTGCAAAGCTTCGTCCAGAAGACCAAAAGAAAAGCAGTAAACATATTTCACACGAATTCCCCACTATCCGATCCTGACTTGAAATTGATCATATTTTTCTATTACTTTCTTAGAAAATTAGCAACTTTGGTCTCAATGATATGGAATTTTTGCCAAAATCTAATTGTCTAGTTTGCTGACTATATTCCCCCGTAACTAACCTTTTTCCCAGTTACGTTGATTTGGTTGTTGTTAAGAACGAAGCAACACAATGAGTTAAAAGTACGGTGTCCACGTTTGGGTCTCGAGGAATCGAACTTTGGAATTTAGCGTGAGAAGTTTAGTGTTTACCGTTGAGCCACAGATAGAAGTCAAAATTATTTAGAAGATGCTTACAAACAAACAGTGATTAATTAAACTAAGCCTTAACGCAATCTTGCTTAACGTAATTACCAACAGGAATAGGATCTGAACCACCCCGTAATGTACATGCAGTATTTATAAATAGCAGCAATTTGAAAGATCGGATATTTTTCGTAGGCTTTCCTGTGATGTATTTGAATTACAGCTGCCATCTTTTTTAATTAGTTTTTTATTGCATGAAACCGACAATCAATAATTATGGTGTCTTCTTCATATGACTACATACTTTAATTGATTCATAAGCTGACGTCTTGTAAGAGATTAGATGGACTTCTTCGCTTAGTAATATTAAGCTAAGTTCGAGCGGCTAGCAATTTGTTTTTTCTCATATTATTTTAAATGTCTAATGTGAAGAAACCTAAGAGGGTGTTAAAGAATAATAGTTCAGTAGAATTAGAACCATCGCTATCGCTACATTGTTGTGGTTTAGGTTCTGATGACCTGGGAGGGTCAGGTTCAAGTGACCTCTTCCTCCCTCCGTGTAGATGGTAATGGTTTGTGGAGAATATTATCATTATTATATATTACATAAGGGTCAAAATATAATGAACGTACTCTGATCCCTTTCAGGACAATGTCCATGTATGTAATGACAGTAATATTCATGTGAATATGCACATTTTCTCTTCATTCTTTGTTTCATAGAGTTCTGCATATGGCGAACAGTTCCACATGTGTATTCACATTTTCATTAGTTTTATTTGCTCCTCGAGAACATTTCACATTAATACCTTATTAATGCTTATCGTAGAATCTTAAAACTAATGTCGGTTTCTTAGTCTAGTGTATGGCGGCATGAATAAATGCTTATTTCTAATATACATGTTAATAGGTGAGAGGGACTTAGGTCTATCTTCATCATGTTCGATCTAATTCACGTAGTAGGTCGTTCGTTTGTTTTTTTGGGCCAATTTTTCGCCAAATAATTTGGCGAATTATACGGGAGTCTATCGGAGATGGTTTGTATGTTTACATAACTGTACATGAATTTGATGATGTGGAACGGAGTACATTATATGCTGTAGTAAGTAGGGAGTTTTGTATTTATTGGAGTTAATTAATGTGTTTTGGTGCTATTTTTTTAACCATGCTGGACATGCGTATTCTATTACAGGACGTATGATATGTTTTATATATTTTGATTATATTATCTGGTGAGGTTCCATAGTTTTGCCATTTAGACTCCTTGCATAATTCGTACGCTTCCAATTTTGTATTAGTATATTGTTGGCTTAGAGTCGAAGGTTAATCCTAAAATTTTTGTTGATGTTGTGGTCTGAAGAAGTGTTCCGTTCATATATAATTTTGGTGGGTCATTCTTGTGTTTCGTCTGTTTGTCATTTCTTTTAATTGGATATTTTTGACGGTATTCCACAATATTATCTAATTGGGGTTGTAGACTTGTTGCTGCAATTGAGGGAGTGGAGGAACTTTTCCAGACCGCAACATCGTCAGCGAATTGTGACGAATACCCTAGATTTGAGGGGCATATTGTTCATGTACATTATGAATAAAATAGGGCTAAGTACCCCTCCTTGGAGGACACCTACCTCACCTTTGAGGAAGTTTATTGAATTTCGCGCCGAGCTATGTGAGGGCTGTCTCTGCTAGCCATTCCTAATTTTGAAATGATAGACTACAGAAATGGCAGCTAGTAAACACCACCCACCGCCAACACCACTCTTTGGCTACTTTTCACCAATGAACACTGGGACTGATCGTCATATTGCAATACCCTCCATCCCCCCACCCACCCACCCACCACAGCTAAAAGGACTATCATGTTCGGTAACAGGTTTCGATCCTACTGCTCGCGAACTGCAAGTCGATCGCCCTAACCACAATGAGAACAGAAATATACAGCATGAAATAAAGGTTCTTCCTTAAGAATAAGATTCGATTTTAATATGAAGAAATCGGTGGACAAAAACATTCGGGTGATTAGAAATATTTTTTCTTTATATTTCAAGTTAATTATTTTCTTTTTTTTACGGAATAGATATCTAAAAGCTATAAGACGCAAAACAGAATCTGTGGTAAAGTTTAAAATATAATTACATGCTAAAGGAACTGATTCCAAAAAAATCGTTCTGAAGCCTGTTGAAACGTTTTCCATTAGTATAGGTTTTCCAATGACAGTCTTTTTTTTTTTTCAATATAAGCAAAAAATCAATTTGTTTAGACTTCGCACAATGACACTCACCTTTCTTTAAAAAGTGTTGGGTGTATTTTAATGATTATCTTTTAACTGTTCCTGATGTTAAGAAAATCACGTAGGTTCAAAAACTCAACACAGAAATACAAAACTTCACAACACGAGCGCCTTAGAAAGGTGGACTTTTTTTTTTCATCAGGGACAAACACGACATACTTCAAGAAACTAAAGGTTCTCAGGTTCAAGATCTTTTTGACCAACTTCTTATGTTCCTTACAAGTGTTTAATAGAACGTCTCAACGTATACTCTTTAATTTAATAAGCTAATTACAGGGATCGAACCTTAAGTTTTAGTACTATATGTTCTCAAGCTTACCGTTAGAACACCTGGAGAGGGAGCTTTAGTTTAATAATAAACTATAGAGAAAGGGCTAAGTTTTAGATACTTGATTCATTTCCCAATGTTTCTGATGTGATTCTGTATAACTTCGAATAATTAATATTTTGTTTGTAGTTAAGCACAAAGCTACACAAAGGGCTATCTGTGCTCTGCCCACCACGGGTATCGAAACCCGGTTTCTAGCGTTGTAAGTCCGCAGACATACCGCTGTGCTACTGGGGGGGGGGCAATTAATATTTAAAAAACAATATGGAAAAGTACTGAACTGTCTATAAAGTTGAGAGTAGAGAGTGAACCTGAACCAACATGTTTTCACTGATAGCTTTGTATTTTGAATTTATGACAAAGCTACTAATGCTATCTGTCGCCTCTCTAATTTTGAAGTACTCAGAAGGAAAATAGCTTGTCACCAGCACCCACGGTAATGGATTGACTGTCACTTTTATAACACACCCACAGCTTAAAGCGCGGATAATATCCAGAGCTCTACCACAGAGCAAACCCTTGTCCCAGTTGTGCTATCATTAAAACTTGAAAATTATTTTCCTTCCCTTGGGCATGAAAAATTAAATCTTCTTCACAACCGGAGTGGCCTACGACGTAAAGTCTTACCATAAGTATTCTACTTGTTGATTTTTGTGCAAAGCTACTCGAGGAATATCTGAACTAGCAGATCCTAGTTTCGAAGTGATATACTAGAGGGAAAGCGGGTAGCCAACTCCTTCCACGCCCAACTCTGAGTACCATTAGTACCAAATAAGAAATAACTTTTTCGACTTGGGGCCCGGCATAGCCAGGTAGTTAGGGAGCTCGACTCGCAATCTGCAAGTTGCGGGTTCGAATCCTCGTCCCATCAAACAGCTGTGGGGGCGTTATAATGTGACGGTCAGTCCCATTATTCGTTGGTAAAAGAGTAGCCCAAAAGTTGGCGGTGGGTGGTGATGACTAGCTGCCTACCCTCTGGTCTTACACTGTAAATTAGGGACGGCTAGTGCATATAGCCCTCGTGTAACTTTGCGTGAAATTCAAAAACAAACAAACAAACATCTTCGGCTTGGAGTTGGTTTATGCAAACATCTGTAAACCGAAATTCTTTATAACGATTAAGTTTTTATTTTTACTTCAAAACGCCTCAAAACATTTCCTAAAACAGCATCGACCTAAATACGAATTTACAGAAACTAAAAAATGTTACTATGCTATTATGTGCGTGTGGACTTGAAGCGTAGCCACCACATACTCGAGATCTGCGTGTACAGAACGACGTGTATATCATAAAAATAACTCTATAAACATATTATCCATTACTTTCACTGTGTGAACATTTAAAAACTGTTTGAAAATGATTTTACAAATTTGATCAGTAGACCTTGTTGACCACTTCTTTGCTATAAGTATTAATCGTATTTTATAAGGACGATTTTCATGTTATTGTAGATTGCGTTTTGTTAAATTTAAACGTTTGTATCGTTGTTTGACAAGAGGGAGGTTTGAGGTGACCTGATAAGTGTGAGGCTTAACATCTGGATTTTTTTTAACATTTAAAAAGCGAATTAGGCCATAGTAGATTGTTTATTGAGTTAATCATTACAATCGATGAATTGTTTAAAGAGTGGGTCTGTTAGCCAGTTAACGATTAATCAGTGCATTATTTAGTCGGTTTTTCTGTTACTATCGGCCAATTAGTTCGCTATTGTAAATCTGAGTTTGTTTTAGTGAGGAATGAGAGATACAAAATTAGCAAGTAAATGGAATTTCTGTTTAGATTTAATTTGTGAATTTATGCCTTTCGTTAGTTACATAAAACTGTGGAGACTGGAACTTGTAGAAATTGAAGTTGAATAAATAAAACACTTTTGTTATCATTAAGGTGACTTGACTTTGCCTTTTACTGAATTCATCCGCCCCTCCCCCAAAAAAAGAAGCCACTGAGCAATAGAAACCGTTAAACCAATATGTTAGTACTCTTACTCGATGATGCAGTACCACCAACGGTAAATAAATATACAATCCTTTCTGCCAAATAATATTCATAAAGTAAAACTGAGAAAAGGTGCAAAACAAGGGCACACCTGTTTCAAGGATGACTACTGATAATGTGTAAATAACATCGGCAACAGAAGAACATTGCTAACGTTCACAGACTGATCAGCGAGAAATCACCCTAACTCCAGAAAGTAATTGCTAAAACGTTGGACAGATCCCAATCAAATAAACACAGAAATGGAGTATTGCCCTCATAAAGAAGCACAAAACACTAATGCACAAGCTGCTTCACATATATATTGGTTAGAGCAGGGGTTGTCAGAGCCACTTTACCACCAGCGACAAGAGGCTCCTTGCTGTCGGGACATAATGACCACTTCGACCATGTTAAAGATATTGAGTTATCTTGTATCAATTAAATCAAATGGTAAAATAATATTAAACGTTAATTGTTTGTTTGTTTTTAAATTTCGTGCAAAGCTTCACGAGGACTATCTGCGCTAGCCGTCCCTAATTTAGCAGTGTAAGACTAGAGGGAAGGCAGCTAGTCATCCCCACCCACCGCCAACTCTTGGACTACTCTTTTACCAACGAATAGTGGGGATGGACCGTCACATTATAATGCCCCCACGGCTGAAAGGGAGAGCATGTTTGGTGGGACAGGGATTCGAACCCTAACCACCTGGCCATGCCGGGCCTATTAAACGTTAATATTCAACTAGCATTTGTGTAGATACACAAAGTTCAAATTCTATTTTCAATAAACAACGACTTATTGTACACGATTCTAAAAATGAGATTGTTTGCAGTCTCAAAAATATAATAAAATATTAAATAATTTACTGTACAGGATAAAATATTTTAAAAAAATTATGAGACTGGAAACAGTCTCATACATTTAACAAGTTTCTAGGTGCTTACTGCGTCATCTTCAGGAGGTAATTTACGTATTAAATAATTTCACTCCATCTGCTGACATCATTTCCATCAAGTCCATCATC
Source organism: Limulus polyphemus (assembly GCF_000517525.1). Lineage (NCBI taxonomy): Eukaryota > Metazoa > Arthropoda > Merostomata > Xiphosura > Limulidae > Limulus > Limulus polyphemus. The sequence continues at coordinate 104,924 of NW_013668154.1, forward strand.
CTTATTCAATATTTTAAATTTACTTTTTTACAGTTTATCATCTCAATAGATTCACATATATTCATACTAATGACATTTTCAGATTGTGCTAAAATAACAGTTTTTTCTCGTTGAATTGTGGGTTTAGTTTCATTAATGTGTTCTGCTAATGAAATAGTAATATTCTTGTTTTTAACATTTATGTTATGTTCATTCATTCTCCATTTCAAGTTCTTCTAGTTTGACCTACATAAAAATTTTCACATTCGCATGATATTTTATATATACCAACGTTTTCTATTAAATCAATTTTATCTTTAATTATATTAAGAATTTGGCTAACTTTGTTTATTGCTTTATATATCGGAAAAATATTTATTTGCTAACTAAATTGCTTTATTATTCGACAAAATATGCCAGGTATAAATGACCATACCAAACAATCTTTTGTTTACGTTTTTCAACAAGTGGTTTTAACTTGATATTTTCATCGTTAATTTTTAGTTTTCTTGACAGCTCTGTGAACAATGCCAGGATTAAAACCTCTTTCTACTGCTATATACTTAATCAATAATAATTAGAACTTAATATCTTCCTGTTTACTACACAGTTTTAATATCCTATCCAAATTGCAATCGGCGGTCAACCTGTATTTCTTGGTTATACTGCATCAACTGATGTTGTGATCCATTTGAGTCACTATTAAATACCAAACATCACATAAATGAGGGTTCTATATTTATGTAAAGTCACTATCATAATTCTAGGTTTCAAAAGTATAGATAATCAAGAACTCCTGCTATTACCCATTAGTTTCTTCCGTAACAGCACAACCAAATGATTATTATAACATGGGTAGGAGATGGATTGTTGTAGCTAGTGCTCCAGATATTGTAGAAGATGGATTGTTGAAGCTAGTGCTCGAGATATTGTAGGAGACGGATTGTTGTAGCTAGTGCTCCAGATATTGTAGGAGATGGATTGTTGTAGCTAGTGCTCCAGATATTGTAGGAGATGGATTGTTGTAGCTAGTGCTCGAGATATTGTAGGAGACTGGATTGTTGAAGCTAGTGCTCGAGATATTGTAGGAGATGGATTGTTGTAGCTAGTGCTCCAGATATTGTAGGAGATGGATTGTTGTAGCTAGTGCTCCAGATATTGTAGGAGATGGGTTGTTGTAGCTAGTGCTCCAGATATTGTAGGAGATGGATTGTTGTAGCTAGTGGTCGAGATGTTGTAGGAGATGGATTGTTGTAAATAGTGCTCGAGATATTGCCGCATCTTCTGAGATTGAAATATCACTTTTGTTACCATACTGTATTTATTTTATTACAGCTTCACAGGATTTTGAGGTTACAGTGGGATATTTGCTTTAATTTATATTTGACTTAATCCCGTTAAACGTACAACAATCTATTCACATCAATAAGCATTCAACGTCCTTTACGTCTCCTCTGGGGGATAATTAGTTCTTAATTTTTTAAAAACGGACATTTTCGTGTTTTTTTGAGACCTGTAAGCTGATAGATTTACTGAATATAACGAATTTCTAAAGCATTTTGTAAACTAAAAAATTAAACTTCCCAAAAGTTAATACTAATATATTTACGAGGAAGAAATAAACTTAACTATAATATTTGGCTTTTCGGTAAACCTCTAGAGACATTGTAGGTCAATCAAATCAATAAAACATACTTAATATTAATAAATGAAGAATAAAAATTTAACATACAAAAATAATACACTCAGCTGAAGAATGTCATTATAACCATAATAACTTCAAACATAAAACACAAGTGAATTCTAATTACCAATGAAATATAGAAATGTTGCAATAAGTTTTGTGAAACTACAGAATAAGTTGTGTATATGGTGCTTCATACTAGTAAAGCCACAAGGTAGATTTTTGTTTTTGTTTTAGATATTAAATTATTTTCATTGAACTAAAAAGAGCCAGGAAGAAAGTGAAGTCAGCCTCTTCATTGTTACCATCATGGTAACCTATGTAATGTTTTATGCTTTTTATACACCCGTCTAAGGAACAAAGAAATCAATGTTTGCTGTTCTCCTTAAATCTAGATACAGTGGGTTTTAATATTCACATAGTATTTGTATTTATGGCAAAGCTGCCAAGGCTAACTATCTCCGTCCCTAATTGTGAACTACTGACTAGAGTGAAGATAGCCAGTTAACAGCACCTTACCACGTACGATTCATGTTAAAGGGTCGACTGCCACTCCTATTACGCACAATAGCTTAAATTGGGGAAATATTTCGAGGAATCGCACGAGCTTGAACTCGGCTCGCTAGCTCCAAAATCTAAAGCACTGCCACAGGGCTAATCTCTACCTTATTCAAAAAATATATTTAAAATAAAGTGCGTTTCGAAATAAGACTTGAAAATACTATGCAAATTAACAAACAAACAAACATTATAAAAAAATTATGTTACATTTATATATATGATAAAAAATGATGTGTTGTATACAACAGCAAATCTCAGAGCATGGTTGGCATAGTAGTAGTTTATAAAATAGCACAAAAGATGCGATATATCAAAACGTTTGCCATGATCTGTAGATTAAGAATTCGCGAGATGCCAAATTGGCATAAGACAAAACAACAGAGAAATCTAAGGTGGCGTCCATCTCAGTTACTGTCCTAGTAGTTCTCCCCTGAACCTTTTCCAACAATTCACTGTCCTTCCTAAGGTAAGGAGCCCAAGACTGAACACAATACTCCAAATGTGGTGGCCTAACCAGTAACCTAAACAATATGACTATAAACTCTTTAGACTTGTATTCAATATTTCTGTACATACAACCTAAAATTCTATTTTTCCTACCACTAACAACAGCACACTGCATGGATGGCTGAAGAGACTGATCAATCACTGCACCAAGATCATTTTCTTCCATAATACTGATAAGGTTATTCCCATCGAAGATATACTTATAATTCAGATTATGATAACCCACTTGCATTATCTTGCATTTATTATAATTGAAACCAATCTGCCATTCATTCTCCCAATTTACTAAATGACCCAAATCCTTTTGTAAAGCAACAGCATTGTCCTCAGGCCAGCAGCACCCAAGACCTTGATATCATCAGCAAATTTAAGTTCCTTATTGACCATTTCTTCATCTATGCCATTGATGCAAATCAAAAAGATTAAAGGTCCTCATGTACCGAACTTGTAACATTAATCCAGTTTGACTAGTAATTCATGTGTAATAAGTGGAAAAACTATCTAATAATTAACTATTAATTAATATACCCTTGTTACTAAAACATATAGTTTAACATGATATACCAATATTGGTAATCAAAGGATTAAAATATTTTTGTTGTTTTATTATTTCTTTGGTTTATATTTGTATTTTGAATTTATGGCAAAGCTGCTATGGCTATCTGTCGCCATCCCAAATTTTGAAATGCTGACCAGATAGACGACAACCAGAAGGCAGTAACCTAACACCCACCTTCCACACTTGGAGGTTTACTACCATTCTTATAACGCACCCACAGCTTGAAATGCAGACAAATATTTTGTGGTATCGCTCGAATTTGAACCCCGCTCGTTAGCATTAAAATCCAGAGTTATCACACAGCACTTGCACGGATTATAATCCGGCTCACAAGCCCTCAAATCTAGAGCTCTCATACAGGACTCGCACGGATTCGAATCCGGCTCACCAGCCCTGAAATTCAGAGCTCTCAAACAGGACTCGTCCTGATTCGAATCCGACTCACCAGCCCTGAAATCCAGAACTCTCATACAGGACTCGACTCGCACGGATTATAATACGGCTCACAAGCCCTCAAATCTAGACCTCTCACACATGACTCGCACGGATTCGAATCCGGCTCAACAGCTCTGAACTCTCACACAAAGGCAACGCGAGCTATATTTGGTTTGCTTATTTTTTGTGTTTTTATTTTGAAAATTTCAACACCTTTGTGTTCGTTTGCCGGTAACGCTCATTTCTAAATAAATTAAATGTTTTATATCGCTTTCTTCTGGCTCGTTCTTCTTTCCTTTTCATAAATTTTAATTTTTTAGCGACACAATCACATACATCTGAGTGTTTGTCTCACATATCTCGTTTATTGACCGATTACTTGTGGAAGCATCTTATATGATACTCACAACTTCTGAATGATTAGATTAACAATATTTTATCCAAAGTTTTAATAAAATTGTATGTTTTATGAAACACATATATTTACCTACAGGAATCGTACAAATGTGCATATTTTTGCTTGTTTCTTTGTCTTTCGCGCGAGACTTCACAATCAGCTAAGTGAGTTATATTCACCGCCGAGATCAGACCACGAATTTTAGCGTTATAATTCGTCAAACTTACCGCTGAGCCACCGGCTGGGATTTCTGGTTGTTTTAAACCATTATTAAATTACAATCACCGCTGCCCGTGAATTACTGATCTCAGTTTTTATCCTTAATGTTTCTCCCACCAAAAATCACACCAGGGATTGTTACGTACGTGTAAATACAAACATTGTGGTTTGTCCTCGAATGTTAGATATTTTAAATTGCCCAACTCTGCCCACGTGGTGATAATATTCAGTTTTAACATTACAAACGAGCACTGTTTCGCCTCGCCTGTAATTTAAGTGCATTGCTTCTTTCCATATTATCATCTTTGATTTATAAATTTGAAATTTGTTGTCATAATTATGTACGTGAGCACATTTGTTTTTTAAATTAGTTATACACTTCAATACAATATATAAATAAATAAAAATAATGTGCAAGATTTGAAAAGTTATCATTGGCTTATTGCAAAACTAGTGACACCAAGAAATGCAATGTTACTAAATCTTTGGCCGGCATGGCCAGGTGGTTAGGACGCTCGACTCGCAGTCTGCGGGTCGCAGGTTCGAATCCCCGTCCCTCCAAACATTCTCGCTGTTTCAGCCGAGCAGGCGTTATAATTTGACGATCGATCCCCCTATTCCTTGGTAAAAAAGTAGCCTAAGAGTTGGCGGTGGGCGGTTATGACTAGCTGCCTTCCCTTTACTCTTTCACTGCTAAGTTAGGGATGGCTAGCGTAGATAGCCCTCGTATAGCTTTGCGCGAAATT
>NW_013668154.1:110123-117882 GCF_000517525.1 Limulus polyphemus
CTGTGCTCTGCCCACCACGGGTATCGAAACCCGGATTCTAGCGTTGTAATTCCGCAAACATACCGCTGTGCTACTGGAGGGCCAAAACAAACAAACAAACTAACTAAATCTTCGCGTGTAAAATTTTTGTCCGTTTGTCTTTCTAAATAATATTAAACTTTTGTTCAAGAAAAGCCTGATCAATGAACTGTCTACAGAGTTGTCATAACATAACTATTGTTGTGAGACATCGTAAAAATGGAAGTGATAACATAATCAGCATGTATAATTATTGTTGTGAGACATCGTGAAAATGGAAGTGATAATATAATCAGCATGTATAATTATTATTGTGAGACATCGTGAAAATGGAAGTAATAATATAATCAGCATGTATAACTATTGTTGTGAGACATCGTGAAAATGGAAGTGATAATATAATCAGCATGTATAACTGTTGTTGTGAGACATCGTGAAAATAGAAGTGATAATATAACCAGCAGGTATATCTATTGTTGTGAGACATCGCGAACACGGAAGTAACAATTTTGATAACATAATCACCATGGCAGGACAATTGTTGTCAAACTTCCTTAACATGGAAGTGATAATATTGATAATATAATCAGTAGGGCGAAATCATTGTTGTCGGACGTCGTGAAAAAAGGAATTAAGCTACAGGATGTAATTTTTTTGTTTTTAAATAGGGAGAAAAAAAAGAAGTTTTCAATAACTACAGCAGAAAATAACTATTGGTTTCAAAAACTGAGATGACAGGCTTAATAACGTAATTATAACGTGACATAGTTATTGTTATCAGAGACCAAATGTGGACGTGATTATGTTAGTACAACAGGATTTTTTTTTTTTCAGAAGCCTTTAATTATTTGATAATAATCAAAACATTATTTTTAGGTCATTTTACACTTATAGACACCTGTAGGTAGAAATTTCAAGCGTAACTTTTCTCACTTTGAAATTCTTATGTCGCTGATTTTAATTACGTATTATATCCTGATTTTCATATGGTTTCCAAATCAATATTTTCACTGTAAACAGCAGTGTAACGTCACCTAGTGAGTTTTTCGGCGCCACACCTTCAACTTTTTACTACTCAGCATAAGGATGACGTTAGCGAGCACGTTCAAACGATAACATTTTATGTATATCAGACGAATACACAACACTTAGGAAAATATGAGAAGGTCAGGTTTTCTCGTCATCCAATAATATTGTGGCTGGTTTCATAGTTATCAATATTCACAAAAAAAAAGACCTTAGGAGTTTGCAAAACAAAACTTAAGAGTTAAAGAAACCTTATCTCCAGAATTCAAGAAGGTTAGGAAGACACATTTTCGCGAAGCAGTAATGGCAAGCCAGGAGGAACGGAAACCGTCCAGTGGGCAAGCAAGCCAATCTCCTGCGGTGGTGTCCGAGGTGGTATGTACAAAGTTTCATTATAAAATAAAATTCAATAATTCATCATGAATCAGTAATTACACGTGATAGAAACTGAATATAAAGAAATAGAACATAAAAAGTTCCTTACTGATATTATCAATAAATTAATTTACTTAATGTACAGTTATAAGAAGCATAGACGTGAACATGTTTAAATTGAAAAGGAAAAAGCTAAAACTACACTGTTAAAACACTTAGAGAAAAATGTTATAGAGAAATCAAACAGTTATTTGATATAGATATATATATATATACTATACTTTTCTTCATAATTATTTTAAGCTTGACGAGTTCCATTGAAGTAACATACTTCCTTTAACTTTAATTTTAACCTACGTTTCAATTATTTTAAGTATAAATCATTTAAATTGTTAACATCTTTATTTTAACACGATTAAAAACGTAAAATACAATTCATTCAACGCTCACTTCACAGAAAATAACATTAAATATTTTAAGTGATAAATAGATATCGGAAAATAAATAAGAGGTAAGTTAATATAAATTAACAGCCAAACTGTGAAATAACCGTCTTTTAAAGATACCAAAGAAACAGTTTTTAAAGTATTGATTCACTTAAATCACCCGGCGTGATTATCAGAACGAGATGGATTCCTGCAGAGCGTCTCTTTCTGTTTAGCAGTCTCCCTGGTGTCTTGAGAGCTTAAAAAATTAAAATCCGTCGTTCAATTTCCCGCGATGGAAATGGAGCAGATAGCTCAAGATGTAGTTTTGTATTAAAAAACGATAAACAAAATATTTCGGTTCGGACAACGCAGTGGTTGCAGCTAAGTGTTGATAATACAGAATGAGCCAAAAACTGCTATACGGTTTTTTATAGTTAATATTAATTACACGGTTGGTACTATACGGTTTGTATAGTTGATATTAATTCCATGGTTGGTACTATACTGTTTTTATAGTTGATATTAATTACACGGTTGGTACTACACTGTTTTTATAGTTGATATTAATTGCATGGTTGGTACTATACGGTTTGTATAGTTGATATTAATTGCATGGTTGGTACTACACTGTTTTTATAGTTGATATTAATTGCATGGTTGGTACTATACGGTTTGTATAGTTGATATTAATTGCATGGTTGGTACTATACTGTTATTATAGTCGATATTAATTGCATGGTTGGTACTATACTGTTTTATAGTTGATATTAATTACACGGTTGGTACTACACTGTTTTTATAGTTTATATTAATTGCATGGTTGGTACTACACTGTTTTTATAGTTGATATTAATTGCATGGTTGGTACTATACGGTTTGTATAGTTGATATTAATTACACGGTTGGTGCTATACGGTTTGTATAGTCGATATTAATTGCATGGTTGGTACTATACGGTTTGTATAGTCGATATTAATTGCATGGTTGGTACTATACTGTTTTATAGTTGATATTAATTACACGGTTGGTACTAAAGAAAACATTACGAAGGCAACTTTAAACAAGTTTCACAGCAAAACGTTAGAAATCAAAACTGTTTTAAATAAAACAAATGTATAGCACCTTTTAACCCATCTTTTATATTATTGTATAGTTTTGAATTTCCCGCCAAGCTACATAGGGTTATCTATGCTTAGCCATAATCTTATTTTGAGCTGACAGACAAGAAGGAGGGTATCTAATCAACAGCAACCAGTAAAAAATTATTGGTCTACCCTTATCTGTTCGAATAGTAAATTTTGAACATCACTCTTATACGCACTCACTGTTTCAAAGTGTGGAAAGTCACGAACCATGGACCCACGGACGGAATCACAATCCAGACAAACTACTCACTAGGGCCACGCATGATCCTTCTTGTGTAGTAAAATAAAGCTGTTCGTACATCCACAAAGGCATTTAGCAATTTTGATTCGCCAAATATAAAAAGAAGAAACTCGGGTGCGGACGTCTGCTTCTTTGTAACTAAAGAAAAAAAAACATGGAAAGCACATGAGAAGTACAATGAACTTGCCTTCAAAGCCAAAATGTCTTTATCTCATTAGTCTTGTAATTACGTTACGTTTATGTAATAAATTTTCAATTTAGGAAGGATAGACGGATAGGACTTCTGTGGTTCGGAAAACTCTTGAACACGTGATTTACTTAAGAAATTGTCTCAAGATCACTCTTTCGCAGACGTTCTTTGTAATCGTTATGTTTCATGTATCATACTGCTATGGAGTATAAATATGTATGGAAACACATATTAGAGAACACAACTTAGGTTAATTAATGTTAATTACTGGTTCTATTTTGCTTTCGCTGTGCAATGGAATGTTTCAGTGAATAGACAGAAATGAATCGTTTCGCACAGATCTGTCGCAGTATGCAGAAATATTACTGAAATGAGAAGGATTTGTGTAAACGTCATAACGTTATGGTAAACTGTGAATGTGTTAAATTATCTGGATTATAAAGTGATTTAGGTTCTTCTCTAGGATAAATTGGACAGAACGGAAAACCCACAAAGTTTTAACATTTATGAAAAGTAAAACTGTACACTACTTTAAAAGAGGTTTCTTTTTAAAGATCGACTTTTATGTGGTTCTTATATGTCGTTACACATGTTAATGGCATATCGTCATACAAATATTATGGGCATTGTTTCTTGTATTCTGTTCTAAATAGCTCGAACACTTCCATATTGTATTCAATTACTAACTGTATGAGTACCATATATTTCTCATTTTGAGCTATTGCTTCAACAACTTCATGTTTTATCAGCGAATGTAAAATTTCACTCATTACTGTATCCTTATTTTCTATTAGTACAAAATATTATATTCATAACATTTATTAATACAAACAATGACAAATACAAGATTAAACTCCACAAATGTAAAATTTCACTCATTACTGTATCCTTATTTTCTATTAGTATAAAAATATTACATTCATAACATTTATTAATACAAACAATGACAAAATCAAGATTAAACTCCACAAATGTAAAATTTCACTCATTACTGTATCCTTATTTTCTATTAGTACAAAATATTATATTCATAACAATAATTAATACAACCAATGACAAATACAAGATTAAACTCCACAAATGTAAAATTTCACTCATTACTGTATCCTTATTTTCTATTAATACAAAATATTATATTCATAACAATAATCAATACAACCAATGACAAATATTAAACTCCACAAATGTAAAAGATTTATAGACTTTTCATTAAACCACATGCACTTCTACGACATTAATTAACACTGGATTATTTCAGAGAGGTAAAACTTTGTTGACTATGTGTTCTCCTCATCTTCACCAATCCATTAAGTGCTGTGATTACATGCACGTGGCATCTCAACAACACATTTCGTAACTTGCAAGTTAAGAATCACCATTTTTACTAAACCCCAAGAGCAGCTGCAATCAATATATACAATTGTTAACAAGCTCACCAGTAAAAATGTAATTTTTGATACCCTTGTTACCACACAATTCTAACCTTTAAATACCAAAATAAACCGTTCGCTTAAGGATAACCCTTACTAAATGAATTAGAAAAACTCTTGTTCTTGTTAATTACTTCTTTCTCAATGCTTGATCCAATGGTTGTTCCTCTTGCTAGTTTACTTATTGTTGTTAGTTTTTCTCATATTAAAAAAGGTTTATGCAGAAAACTCAGCAATTATGCTATACTGTGTTATATATATTACTTCTGCATAATTTAGCAACGATAACAAAGTGAAAAACTAGGGATACCCGCCTTACACAAATGAAAATAACCCCGAACACCAGAGGGCATTGTTACCAGAATTTTAACGTACTTCACTCGCTTTTCAGATTATATTATTTGTGCAGTTACTACCAACCATATTTCAGGTGTGGACTCTTTAAAAACTGAAAATCATGCACGATTATATGAGTAGATAAGGATTAGTTTCAAACCTAACAATTACGAGAGATCTTTTCTTTAATGAAACCCTGTCAAATAATCCCTTATTGTAGCACTTACGTTATCGGGCTGTTTTAACTGTCATTTATCCAAATCTTCTAACTGTTGTTATCAATCAACAGCATGTAGAAAATAAAACATTCAGTATCAGTCTACAAAGATATCAGGTAACATTTCTTATCAATTATCAACACATTTTGAGTGTAGATAACAGCTATTACCAACTACAAAAATATATTGAAGAAGATAGTAGTTAATATAGTATACCAACATATTTTGAAAGTGCATAACTGCTCTATATGGCCATAATTATACTTGTCATAAGACATTACTATTAGGCCTATTATACATTTAATTAAACTTCACATTCTATATCTAGCCCTTTATGGATTTTCAAGAATTAGACGACTATATAACAATAGTATTGCAACCACACTAATATGTGTCGTATCTATTGCCGACGATGCATTTTGATTAATCCAGAGCTCATCAGGCCGGCTGGAATAAAACAAACACAGCAGTTCTTGGAACTCTATTTATATAAATCATTTGATACAACAACAATTGTTACAGTGTGGACGCCTTTTACAAGATTACCTTATCGTTCCAGGTCAATGTCAGTCAGGTACAGGTCTAAGTTCAGTATCTGTAACCTTTGATTCGCTGTGTCTCGCTAGTGAAAGAACAGACTTTAAAACTAAGATCAGGTTAAATTATTTTATAACTAATGTTGTTTCCTATCCAGTGGATCCCCCAGTGAGATAGCAGTAAGCCTACGGACTTAAAACACTTAAATCAGGGATTCGATACTCCTCGGTGGACAAAGGAGATATCCCGATGTGGTTTTACTATAAAACACACACACACACACCAATCCAGTGGAAATTGCAATATCGCATTTTTTAGCTTTATTGTAGTAAAAAAGTAAAATACTGTTTTTATTTCTTCTGAAACATGTAGATTTTTATAGACATACTCTTACATTATACACGAATTTAATTAAAATGTTTAATCTTGAAATCGTGAGCCAATCGTACAGAAACTGTCTAATTTTGAATAAGACGAAAATTGGCTTGACGAATTTCTCATAAAAACTTTGCATAAATTAAAGATTCAATATCTTTATTGGAAAAACACAATTAAATTTCCGAAATTTTGTTATGGTGTTGATGAAAATCTTTCCGATGTATGTTATGGTATTATTGGTGTGAACGTGCTCTGTAGTCACTATGAGAAAAACCTATACACTGGATAGGTGAAGAAATAATGTTATTGGTCACTATTCAGTTATTCATATTATATAGCTGCATAATAGCAGATATAATGAATAAACTTAGTATTCCAAAAAATTGTTGAATTTCGAAATATAAGTCTTTTCACTATGATATAGGTCCAGCTTATCTCTCTTTGGTTAACTTGTATTCAGGGTTAATAATGAGGAGTGAAATTCTCTGAAACTAGTATAACCCAATAACACATTTTGATCAAAGTGTAGATTCAACTGGACCTCCCTTGAACATAAAGTTGAACAAAAGTTGTATGGTTCGACAGTTTTGACATTAAGTTATCGTTTAAAGTTATCATGACCTAGTATATAAAACTGATTTTACACACACATCACCTACAAATATGTATTATTTACAACTACCTCTACACGATGATCCAGAACTCAGTAAACGGACAGATCTACCGTATGATCTGAATGATCAGGCATAAACTCAATACATTTAACACGACTGCCTTTAACTGAACAGGCCAATTATAGTTACGCCCTACTCAATAATTATAACACGACTGCTTTTATCTGAACAGGCGAATTATAATTAGGTCCTACTCAATAATTATAACACGACTGCTTTTATCTGAACAGGCGAATTATAATTAGGCCCTACTCAGTAATTATAACACGACTGGTTTTATCTGAACAGGTCAATGACAATTAAGCCCTACTCAGTAATTATAACACGTCTGGTTTATCTGAACAGGTCAATATCAAATAAGCCATACTCAGTAATTATAACACGACTGCCTTTATCTGAACGGTTCAATGACAATAGACCATAGTGATTCACCATGGTAAGCCTACAAAGAAATTCCTTGAAAAAAAAATGACAAATATTTAAAACCAGGCATTTTTTCAAGGCAACATTTTCTCTTGTCGATGTGAGTTCGTTTGTAAAGGAAAATGTGAAGGCATTTGATCTGTTACCAGTTGTTAGCGAGAAAAAGAATTTGATTTTCATAAGATCACGTGTAAAATAAGAACGTGGTTGCAATTTTTTCACTCCTTTATATTCTTACAAAAACTATATATATATATATATATATATATCTGTGAGTGTGTGCGTGTATACAAATAGAAGAAAATATGTAGCTATACACACAAGTATATATATATATATA